>NC_036839.1:39126424-39162511 GCF_002910315.2 Salvelinus sp. IW2-2015 | reverse complement strand
TGACTGTAACGGAGAAATATCTGACTGTAACAGAGCAACTGTCTGACTGTAGCCTGTCTGACTGTAGAGCCTGTCTGACTGTAACAGAGTAATGTCTGACAGTAGCCTGTCTGACTGTAACAGAGCAAAATTGTCTGACTGTAACCGGTCTGACTGTAAAACAGACTAATGTCTGACTGTAGCCGTTGACTGTAACCTGTCTGACTGTAACAGAGCAATGTCTGAGTGTGCCTGTCTGACTGTAACAGAGCAATCTATGACCTGTAGCCTGTCCGACTGTAACAGAAGCAATCATGACTGAAGACTGGTCTGACTGTAACAGAGAAATGTCTGACTGTAACCTGTCTGACTGTAACAGATCAATATCTGACTGTAACAGAGAATGTCTGACTGTAGCCTGTCTGACTGTAGCCTGTCTGACTGTAACAGAATAATGTCCGACTGTAACCTGTCTGACTGTAACAGAGCAATGTCTGACTGTAGCCTGTCTGACAGTAACAAGCAATGTCTGACTGTAGCCTGTCTGACTGTAACAGAGCAATGTCTGACTGTAACAGAGCAATGTCTGACTGTAACAGAAGCAATCTGACTGTAACAGAGCAATGTCTGACTGTACACAGAGCAATGTCTGAATGTAGCCTGTCTGACTGTAACAGAGCAATGTCTGAATGTAGCCTGTCTGACTGTAACAGAGATGTCTGAATGTAGCCTGTCTGACTGTAGCCTGCCTTCTGAAAGTAAGTCTCAATGTGCGGTTCCCATTCTACCTGTTCCTAGCCAGAAGACAAACACAGGAAAGAGAGATAAAGAGAAGGAGAGAGAGAGAGAGAAATAGGGAGTGGTAGGAGATCAGGGAGAGAGGAGAGAGAAATAGGGAGTGGTAGGAGATCAGAGAGAGAGGAGAGAGAAATAGGGAGTGGTAGGAAATCAGAAGAGAAGGAGAGGAAATAGGGAGTGGTAGGAGAGAGAGAGAGAGAAATAGGGAGTGGTAGAGATCAGAGAGAGAGGAGAGAGAAATAGGGAGTGGTAGGAGATCAGAGAGAGAGGAGAGAGAAATAGAGAGTGGTAGGAGATCAGGGAGAGAGGAGAGAGAAATAGGAGTGGTAGGAGAGGCAGGGAGAGAGAAATAGGAAGACGGAAGGAGGAGCAGACAGAGGGGAGAGAGAGAGAGATAGCAACACAGTGACTAGGGTCTGGTTTTAATGATAAACTCTGTTGTCATAGAGGAACTATGTCACTGCCTACGTCACTACTTTATCAGCTTGAATAAAATACTAAATAGTAGCAGCAGGATGGAGATCACAAAGGTTATTTTTGATGACTGCATTTCGTAAGTGACTGGTTTGCATCAACTACCTTAACTAAAATCACTACAAAGGTTTTGAATCGCGACGTTCTGGCATGTCTGCCTCGTGATTTGTTGGGAGAGTCCCCGGACGTAGGCAATGACATAGTTCCTCTATGCGAAAATAGTTCATCATTGAAACCAGACCCTAGTCACTGTGTTGTCATCTATCTGCTCCCTCTCCTGGGAAGGCTTGTTGTTTTGAGAGGAGGGATGAGGAACGAGGGATGAATCGGTGTCCTTGGTGACTGAGGAGGAGAGGCGAGATAATGAAGTGGACAGGAGGAGTAGAGAGAAGGAACACTTGCCCTCCGGGTTGTGGGGAAAGTGTTTATGAAGAAGAGGGGAATGAAATGCTTTACTTTTATTTAGTTTAGCTTTACATAGTGGGTGTGTGTGTGTGTGTGTGTGTGTGTGTGTGTGTGTGTGTGTGTGTGTGTGTGTTGTGTGTGTGTGTGTGTGTGTGTGTGTGTGTGTGTGTGTGTTGTGTGTGTGTGTGTGTGTTGTGTGTGTTAGACTGAATGAATGAAAGGAGACATGCTTCTTAGAGCAGAACTGAAGCTCCATCTCTACTTGCTGTTCACACGTCTCTATCTACATGTTCATCTCTCTGCTGGTTCTCACACGTCTCTATCTTACATGTCCATCTCTCTGCTGTTCTCACATCTCTATCTACATGTTTTCATCTCTCTGCTGTTCTCACACGTCTCTGCTGTTCTCACATCTCTATCTACATGTCCATCTCTCTGCTGTTCTCACACGTCTCTATCTACATGTTCATCTCTCTGCTGTTCTCACACGTCTCTATCTACATGTCATCTCTCTGCTGTTCTCACACGTCTCTATCTACATGTTCATCTCTCTGCTGTTCTCACACGTCTGTCTCTGCTGTTCTCACATCTCTATCTACATGTCCATCTATTGCTCTGTTACAGTCAGACAGGCTACAGTCAGACATGTTCAGTTTAGCAAACAAAAACAACATAGATTCCCCCAAAGGCCTGTTACTAAAAGCCTCAGGGCAACCACCAATAAGAGGATAGGAGAGAGTGTAACCTATATTACCACACACATTTGTTCCAGYCCAGCACTAACCCATCTGATTCAACTAGTGCAGAGCGGCGTAGATCAGTGCAGTAGTTATGGTGGTACTGTAGGGTGAGAGTATAAAGTAAACCATCTCTTACCCCTAGAATATCTTTGGAACAGCCGTTACGCTCACTTCCTGTGACCTGTGTGAGGACAGAGAAATGTTTTGAGAAAAGTCCTATAGATATAGAAGCATCCACTAAGTAAGGTACAGTATAACATCTACAGGGCTAAAAATATGAAGTTGTTATGGAGGTCTATACCAATGATTAATATATACACTAGATGACTGATAGGGGGTGCTGTGTTGAAGCCTCCATCTTGGCTCTCCCAAACCATCGTAAAAAATATTCTGGAAGCTATAGAAATGGATGTATTAATGTCTACATTTGTTTTTTGTCACAAATATTCTCCAYTCCGTCCATTCAGCCACAAGAGCGTTAGTGAGATCGGGCACTGATGTTGGGCGATTAGGCCTGGCTCGCAGTCGGTGTTCCAATTCATCCCAAAGATGTCCGATGGGGTTGAGGTCAGGGCTCAGGCCAGTCAAGTTCTTCCACACCGATTTCAAAAAAACATTTCTGTATGTACTTCTCTTTGTACACGGGGGCATTGTCATGCTGAAACAGGAAAGGGCCTTCCCCAAACTGCTGCCACATTGTTGGAAGCACAGAATCGTCTAGAATGTAATTGTATGCTGTAGCATTAATATTTCCCTTCACTGGAACTAAGGGGCCTAGACTGAACCATGAAAAACAGTCCCAGACCATTATTCCTCCTCCACCAAACTTTACAGTTGGCAGTAAGCATAAGGGCAGGTAGCGTTCTCCTGACATCCGCCAAACTCTGATTCGTCCGTTGGACTGCCAGATGGTGAAGCGTGATTCTTTACTCAAGAGAACGCGTTTCCACTGCTCCAGATTCCAATGGCGGTGAGCTTTACACCACTCCAGCTGACGCTTGGCATTGCGCATGCTGATTTTAGGCTTGTGTGCAGCTGCTCGGCCTTGGAAACCCATTTCATGAAGCTCCAGATGAACAGTTCTTGTGCTGACGTTGCTTCCAGAGGCAGTTTGGAACTCGGTAGTGAGTGTTRCAACAGAGGACAGCCCTATGCGCTTCAGCGGTCCCGTTCTGTGTGGTCTACCACTTCGCGGCTGAGCCATTGTTGCTTCACTTCACAATAACATCACTTACAGTTGACCGGGGCAGCTCTAGCAGGGCATATGTTTGGAGAGAGAGAGAGAGAGACACTCAGTGAGCATAGCCTTGCTATTGAGAAAGGCCGCCGCAGTCAGACCTGGCTCTCAAGAGAAGACAGGCTATGTGCTAACTCTCTAGTCCTTTTTACTGCCTCTCATATTCTGTGAGCACTGTGTTCTATGTACTCATTATCTATCTTCCAGATAATTAGGGCACAAATTGTATTAACTGACTAGTTGGAAAGGTGGCATCCTATGATGGTGCCACTTTGCAGATCACTGAGCTCTTCAGTAAGGCCATTCTACTGCCAGTGTTTGTCTATGGAGAGTGCATGGCTGTGTGCTCGGTTTTATACACCTGTGTGGCTGAAATAGCCGAATCCACTAATTTGAAGGGGTGTCCATATACTTGTGTATATATAGTGTATTACAGACACCTAATGCATACTTTTAAGTTATATTATGTGAGCTAAACATAAAAATACAAATATTGATTTTTGTAAGTTCTAATGTTAAGTTAATTTTGTCCTTGAAACATTGAATTGACAAACTGTAGAATTCCATTCATTCCTATGGAGGACTGCTCCTACTGACGAGTGCCAATATGGCCGACCGGTGGCTTCAGAGCCTCTCACTGGTGGCCAATACACAGCAATAGCAATCTAGGGTTTATATACATCATTGGTCTATACAGTGGTGGTCTTTCAGTAACCAATGAGAATGCCTTGACAAATATAGATTGCAAAACCAAACCAGAGCATGTGACCCTACATCAAAATGACTCTTGCTCATCTGTTTGGCCCAGGTACAGCTAATCTGCACACACACACACACAAACACACGTCTGCCACCACCATTTCCTGTGACAGATGCTGCATATAGAGACAGAGAGAAAAAGAACGAATGAGAGAAGAGAGAGAGACTCAGTGAGCATAGCCTTGCTATTGAGAAAGGCCGCCATAGGCAAACCTGGCTCTCTCAAGAGAAGACAGGCTATGTGCACCCTGCTCACAAAATGAGGTGGAAACTGAGCTGCACTTCATAATCTCCTGCCAAATATATGACAATATTTGAGACACATATTTCCCACAGATTACACAGATCCACAAAGAATTCAAAAACAAGCCCAATTTTGATAAACTCCCATATCTACTGGGTGAAATACCACAATGTGCCGTCACAGCAGCAAGATTTGTGACTTGTTGCCACAAGAAAAGGGCAGGAACAAACACCATTGTAAATACAACCCATATTTATTKTTAATGTATTTTCCCTTTTGTACAGCGCTACAACACCGCATATAGACATAATATGACATTTGAAATGTCTTTATTCTTTTTGAACWTTTGTGAGTGTAATGTTTACTGTTCATTTTTATTATTTATTTAACTTTGTATATTATCTACTTCACTTGCTTTGGCAATGTAAACATATGTTTCCCATGCCAATAAAGCCCTTAAATTGAATTGAGCGAGAGAAAGAAATAGAGAAGAAAGAAAAATAAAGAGAGAGAGACAGACATTTGGTAGATCGCCCCCTTTACTGCCTCCCTCTGTCCTTCTCTCTAACCCCCTTTACAGCCTCCCTCTGTCCTTCTCTCTAACCCCCTTTACAGTTCTCCACTCTGTCTCTTCTCTCTAACCCTCTTTACTGGTCCTTCCCTCTGTTTTCTCTCTTAACCCCCTTTACTGCCTCCTCTGTCCTTCTCTCTAACCCCTTACTGTGCCTCCCTCTGTTTCCTTCTCTCTAACCCCCTTTACTGCCTCCCTCTGTCCTTCTCTCTAACCCCCTTTACTGCCTCCCTCTGTCCTTCTCTCTATACCCCTTTTACTGCCTTCGCAAATACTTGGTCCCTTCTCTTCTCTAACCCCTCTTACTGCCTCCCTCTGTCTTCTCTCTAACTCCCTCCCTTTAACTAGCTCCCTTCTGTCCTTCTCTCTAACCCCCTTTAACTGCTCCCTCTGTCCTTCTCTCTAACCCCCTTTAACTGGCCTCCCCTCTGTCCTTCTCTCTTAACCCCCCTGTTTACTGCCTCCCTTTGTATCCTCTCTTTACCTCCTCACCTCTCTACTAAGCCGTCACACTCAGTCTCACCCTCTTCTCTGTCCTCCTAACATTATTCAACCTACTGCTCCCTCTGTCCTTCTCTCTAACCCCCTTTACTGCCTCTCCTCTGTCCTTCCTTCTATCCTAACAGTCCTAGCGTCAAGTTTCTCTCTACCCTTTACTGCCTCCCTCTGTCTCTCTCTAACCCCCTTTATACTCGCCTCCCTCTGTCCTGCTCTCTAACCCGCCCCCTACTGCCTCTCACCTTCTGGTCCTTATGTTTGCTCTCTAACGCCGCCACTATTACTGCCCTTTTTTGCGTTCGCCTCTGTCCTTCTCTCTAACCCCTTTACTGCTCTCCTCCTGTCCTCTTAACCCCCTTTCTCTCCGCTCTCACTTTTACCTTGGCTCTCCACCCCTTTACTGCCTCCCTCTGTCCTTCTACCTTAACCCCCTTTTATCTCTCCTCCCTCTGTCCTTTCTACTTCTAAGATCGTCCTTTACTGCTCTCACATCTGTCCTCTTCTCTCTTAACCCCTTTACTGCCTCCCCTCTGTCCTCTCTACTCCCCTTTACTGCCTCCCTCCTGTCCTCTTCTTCTCTAACCCCCCTTTACTGCCTCCCTGTCTGCTCTCTCTTAACCCCTTTACAGCCTCCTCCTCTGTCCTCTCCTCTAACCCCTCTCTTTGCACTCTCCTCTGTCCTTCTCTCTACCCCCTTACTGCCTCCTCTGCTCCTTCTCTCTTAACCCCTTCCTTTACTGTCCTCCTCCTGTCTCTCTCTAACCCCTTTACTGCCTCCCTCTGTCCTTCTCTCTAACCCCCTTACAGCCTCCCTCGTCCTTCTCTCATAACCCTTTTACTGCCTCCCTCTGTCCTTCTCTCTCTCACCCCCTCTTACTGCTGCTCCCTCTGTTTCTCTCTAACCCCCCTTTACGCCTCCCTCTGTCCTTCTCTCTAACCCCCTTTACTGCCTCCCTCTGTCCTTCTCTTCTAACCCCCTTACTGCCGTCCCTCTGTCCTTCTCTCTTAACCCCCTTTACTGCCTCCCTCTGTCCTTCTCTCTAACCCCCTTTACTGCCTCCCTCTGTCCTTCTCTAACCCCCTTTACTGCCTCCCTCTGTCCTCTCTCTAACCCCCTTTACTGCCTCCTCTGTTCCTCTCTAACCCCTTTACTGCCTCCTCTGTCCTTCTCTCTAACCCCTTTTACAGCCTCCTTCTGTCCTTCTCTCTAACCCCCTTTACTGCCTCCCTCTGTCCTTCTCTCTAACCCCCTTTACTGCCTCCCTCTGTCCTTCTCTTAACCCCTTTACTGCCTCACCTCTGTCCTTCTCTCTAACCCCCTTTACTGCCTCCCTCTGTCCTTTCTCCTCTAACCCCCTTTACTGCCTCCCTCTGTCTTCTCTCTAACCCCCTTTACAGCCTCCCTCTGTCCTTCTCTCTAACCCCTTTACCTGCCTCCCTCTGTCCTTCTCTCTAACCCCCTTTACTGCCTCCCTCTGTCCTTCTCTCTAACTCCCCCTTTACTTCTCCCTCTGTCCTTCTCTCTAACCTTTTACTCTGCTCCTCTGTCCTCCTCTCCTAACCCCCTTACTGCCTGCCTCTGTCCTCTCCTAACCCTTTACGCCTCCCTCTGTCCTCTCTAACCCCCTTTACAGCCTCCCTCGTCCTTCTCTCTAACCCACTTTACGCCTCCCTCTGTCCTTCTCTCTACCCCTTTACTGCCTCCCTCTGTCCTTCTCTCTAACCCCTTTACAGCCTCCCTCTGTCTCTCTTCCTTCGCTCTACAGGGTCCCTTTCTCTCTGACCAGTGTGACCCTCATGGATCCTCTCTTCTCTGACGAATTGAGCCTCCTACCTAGTCCCTTCCTCTAACCGCCGCTTAGCTAGCGCTCCTACTGTCTTCTCACTAACCCCTCTTTACCTGCCCCTCACGTCCTTCTCTTACCCCTTTAGCAGCCTCCTCATGTTTCTGCACTAACCCTTACTCCCCTCTGTCCTTCTCTCTAAACCCCCTGTACTGCCTCTCTTCTCTCTACCTCTGTACTGCTTCTCTCTCTCAACCCCCTTTACCTCGGCCTCCCATCTAGCTATCTTCTCCTAACCCCCTTACTCGCTCCTCTGTCTTCCTCTCGTACAACCCCCTCTTTCACACAGGCCTCCCTCTGCGTCTTCGTCTCTAAACCGTCCCTTGACAACGCCTCCTCTCTGTCTCTTCTTCTCTAACCCCTTACACCTGCCTGCCCTCTGTCTCCTTCTCTCTTAACCCCCTTTACTGTCCCTCTGTCCTTCTCTCTAACTCCCCCTTTACCAGGGCTCTCCCTCTGTCCTTTGCTCTCTCCTAACCCCTTTACTGCCTCCCTCTGTCCTTCTCTCTACCCCCTTTACTGTGGCTCCCGTCTGTCACTTCTCTCTAAACTCGCGCTCTTTACAGCCTCCCTCTGTCCTTCTCTTAACCCCTTATACTGCCTCCCTCTGTCCTTCTTCTAACCCCCTTTACCGCCTCGCGCCTCTACCCCCTTTGCCCTCTGTCCTTCTCTCTAACCCCCTAGTGCTACTGTCCTTCGCTCGAACCCCCTGTTTACTTCTCCTTCTGTCCTTCTCTCTAAAACCTCCTTTTACTGCCTCCCTCTTGTCCTTCTCTCTTAACCCTTTTCGCCTCACTTCACTGCTCTTACCCTTAGTGCTCCCTCGTCCTCTCATAACCCCCTTTACTGCCTTCCCCTCCTCTCCTAAACCCCCTTTTACTGCCTCCTCCCTCTGTCCTCTCTAACCCCCTTTACTGCCTCCCTCTGTCCTCTCTAACCCCTTTTACTGCCTCCCTCTGTCCTTCTCTCTAACCCCTTTTACAGCCTCTCATATTCTGTGGGCACTGTGTTCTATGTACTCTCTCGCTCTCTCTCTCTCTCTCTCTCTCTCTCTCTCTATGAGTAACTCCACTGTCTGACTGCGTAATCAGGGCAGCACTGGCATGAAGGTGTGATGTGTGTGTACGTGCAGCCCTGTCATCGAACACAATTCTTAAAGTGTAGCCATAGAAGACTATAAGTGTCATTTTGCATAATGCATTTCTCACATCTATTAACAGTAGCATCAGCAGCCTACGGTAATGGTGGTGCAACTCTCCAGACACACACCGTGGTCTCCAGTGCCCAAACCAACCACAACCCATCACAACACCTGCAAACAAACAGCATGCAAGCCAACTATTCTCCCACCACCTGTGACCTACAGCGCCAATAGGCCGAGGTGAAAGATTCACCAGGATCAACTTGCAGTGCAGCTTGATTTGAAAGTCTTTATAATTCTCTAACGTTTCTTTCTATATTTAGAACAGAGCATGCTTGAATCTAAACCGAAAACATAAGGTAGCGCTTGGCCTGTCAACGACGGAAATGGGTTTAACCGTCACTAACCGCAAGAGTCCTAAACTGATTTTACATCTTATCGTGACAATGCAGTCTACTGTATAAATCAATATAAAATTAACTCATTTTAATTGTTGCTTTGTATTTGCAATACCTCCTACACTAGCTATGTTGCATTAAGCATATTTTATCGTTAATTGTGTTTTCAAATTAAAGGTTGCCTAGTTAAATAAAGGTTAAATACACGTTTTTTTAAATAATAATTTGCAAATGAGAAATGAAATGCAATAACCGTCCAAACATTTTTATAAAAGTTCCAACAAATTATATTAGACTACAAAATAGTAAGTTACGCTTCAAGTTAAACAAAGAAAAGCAAAACAACGTAATGTATCTCTTCTCACCTGAGATGCGCAACGAATCAGTGAACAGACGATGGAAAGTTTTCCCGTGCTGCGGAGGACTGTAGGCATGTTTGGTCACTGGTCCTCTCCATCCGTCCATCTCACAGAAGACGCACCGTACAAGCACAAATCGGTACAAATGCCAAACATCGCCGTTCTACCACCAGAGAGCGAACAGCGTCACCAGCTCAACTGGAGAGAGTCACGGATTTGGTGTCGTCTTGGGAGTGAACGAGCGTGCGTGCGCTGTGCGTGGGCGTACCAGGGGATTCGCATGACAGAGCTCCGCGCTAAAAAACATGGCATGTCACATCGGTAATGTGTTCAGCCACGAAGTTCTAACATAGGCGAGGAGCGCTGCTATATCAGACACTGACTAGCCTGCTGACCAGGTTGACTAGCCTGCTGACCAGGTTGACTAGCCTGCTGACCAGGTTGACTAGCCTGCTGACCAGGTTGACTAGCCTGCTGACCAGGTTGCCCCTACACACCCACACCAATGACCCACACGCACAAACGGAAACAATGTCGCGCACACTCCTCCTTATGCGTTTTTGAATGGTAGCACAGCGTAGTGCACAATTTCACCATGCACTCAATGTACAATCTCTATAGAAGTGGAAGGTTTGACTTTCTGTTCAATTGTTGTTTTGCGCTCTTCGCATCCTGCCAGTAAATGCATGTGTAATCATTAGCGCTAATGCACTCTGCTGGAGTCGGTGTCTGCGGCACTGAGAGGCGGCACGGCGGGTCTGTGTTGTGTGGACTTTGTGTTGTTCTAGTGAAATATGACTCATGTTCGTGCCCCAGATCCCGCTGGCAGAGAAAGAGAGAGAGAGGGATGGGTGAGGGATGGGTGGAGAGAGAGGGAGAGGTGGACAGAGGTGAAAGGAGGATCGGGTTTAAGTGGAGATTAACAACAGCGGAGACCAAATAGATTTAAAGCAACCCTGAACAAGGAAGGTGACGCAAATCCCCAGGACCGCCCTATTGCTCCTCTGAGACAGAGAGAAACATGGGAAATGTGGTCGTTTTTCATAAGTTTTATCTGCAAGGAGAAGTGGAGGGAATACACAAATAATAAGGGAGCCATAATAAGGATGCGTGCATTTATTTAAGTGGTAATCACATGAATAAAGTTGACTCGGAACTGACAGGCAAAAAAAACGTCAAAAAAGGAGATGCGAATCGTTCATTACGTCATCATTATTTTGGCCTTATATTTGTCTCTGCAGCCTAAACTAGTCAGTATGCGGCTATCTGGGAGATAAAGCGCTTGACTAACTCAGCAGCTTTATTAAAAGGTGAAATAATATCAATTTTCTCAATTGTGTCCAAATGTATTTATTGTATGAATGAAAAACACACGAATCTGTCCTAAATGCGTGGTGTGTGTTTGGGGAAAGCTACTGACCTGTGTTGAGTGTAAAGTCTTTAAATATAAGGTCAGGTATTGTTTACCGTAACACAACAATATGGATCTTGAAAAGGAATTTATGTTCTTCAGTGGATGTAGGCCATGTCCGGGGTGTTAATTAAAATCTTTCCCACTCCAATGTCCACCCTGTTAGGCTAAATTATAGAAAAATTAACATTTCAAAACGTTAATGTTTGATAGAGGAGTTAAAATCAAGTGTTCACAATTATGCTAGTTCAATTTTGCTTACTCATAGAGTGATGGCTAATTTGGGCTACAAATTTCTACCCTGTTAGGATTATGAACCAAAAATAAGTGCCTGAGCTTGACCTATATGTTTTTCTGAAAGTCAAACATGTCCTTTTCTGATAGAATACAAAATATATATATTGTAGCGTTTTTAGCACCGGGTTCTTTGTAAGCAGAGTTTAAACATACAAACACACAACCCCAGTCCAAGTGAAGGGTTAAACTGGTTTACTACTAGCAGGCTTTGGCAACAAAGTTCATAAAAACTCAGCAAAAAAAAAACATCCTCACTGTCAACTGCGTTTATTTTCAGCAAACTTAACATGTAAATATTTGTATGAACATAACAGGATTCAACAACTGAGACATAAACTGAACAAGTTCCACAGACATATGACTAACAGAAATGGAATAATGTGTCCCTGAACGAAGGGGGGGTCAAAATCAAAAGTAACAGTCAGTATCTGGTGTGGCCACCAGCTGCATTAAGTACTGCAGTGCATCTCCTCCTCATTGACTGCACCAGATTTGCCAGTTCTTGCTGTGAGATGTTAACCCACTCTTCCACCAAGGCACCTGCAAGTTCCCAGACATTTCTGGGGGGAATGGCCCTAGCCCTCACCCTCCAATCCAACAGGTCCCAGACGTGCTCAATGGGATTGAGATCCGGGCTCTTCGCTTGCCGGTGATGTCTGGTGAGGACCTGCCTTACAACAGGCCTACAAGCCCTCAGTCCAGCCTCTCTCAGCCTATTGCGAACAGTCTGAGGACTGATGGAGGGATTGTGCGTTCCTGGTGTAACTCGAACAGTTGTTGTTGCCATCCTGTACCTGTCCCGCCGGTGTGATGTTCGGATGTACCGATCCTGTGCAGGTGTTGTTACACGTGGTCTGTCACTGCGAGGACGATCAGCTGTCCGTCCTGTCTCCCTGTAGCTCTGTCTTAGGCGTCTCACAGTACGGACATTGCAATCTATTGCCCTGGCCACATCGGCAGTCCTCGTGCCTCCTTGCAGTATGCCTAAGGTACGTTCACGCAGATGAGCAGGGACCCTGGGCATATTTTTTTTGGTGTTTTTACAGAGTCAGTAGAAAGGCCTCTTTAGTGTCTTAAGTTTTCAGAACTGTGACCTTAATTGCCTAATGTCTAAGCTGTTAGTGTCTTAACGACCGTTCCACAGGTGCATGTTCATTAATTGTTTATGGTTTATTGAACAAGCATGGGAAACAGTGTTTAAACCCTTTGCAATGAAGATCTGTGAAGTTATTTGGATTTTTACTTATTATCTTTGAAAGACAGGGGCTTGAAAAAGGGACGTGTCTTTTTTTTCTGAGTTCACAATACCCAAAACAAACAAACTTCATCACCAGTGGAAGGTAGTCCAAGGTTAGGTCTTTGGGTTAGATCCTTGTTGAAATCATCATTTTCTTTAAAACTTCATTCTCCACCGTATGCTCTGTCTCTCCAATAACCTCCTACTCCTTCACCTGCCCAAGATAAAAAATAAAAGAAAGACAAAGAAAGAAAACCCAGGGCACGGTTAAGTAGAGGAACTGATGGGTTTCACCTGTCTGCAGTTTGGCTCTGATTACAACTGGAGACAGGTGTGGCTGTTTAACTGCAGTCTAGAAGTTTCCCCTGAGCTGTCCGTGGTCCTGCCTCTGGAGAATACTTCCCATTGCTGTCATTGGTCCTAGCAGCCAAAAAACAAAGAAACCTGGCAGGCACATACCCTGTGGTCAGAGAGGTCGAAGAAAACATGGCATGCATACGAGACATAGCATCAGCATTACCATGTTTAGAACCCGAACGGTGGACGATCCGATAGTGGAAAGGCTGCAGGCTGAGGAACCACAGGGTGATCCTGGTGTTAGTGTCCTTATCCTGGTTCATCCAGGGCAAGGGGAGCGTGAAATGTCATCAATACAAACTTGCAGCCCAGAACATAATATTTCAAGGACCATTTGATTGCCAAACACTCTTCTCCCATTGTTGCATACTTAGTTTCACGGGAATCAACTTACAGCGCAAGATGTTCCAGTCCATTAAATTCCTGCGAGAGTACAGCTCTAATTCCAGCGTCGGATGCATCTGTCTGTACAATCAGAGGCTTCGAGAAATCCAGCAAATACAAGGACATTTTCAGTTTCTGAAATGCCTCCTCGGCCGCAGGGTTCCACTGTACCATGGCAGGTTTGGCCTTCCGGGTCAGGTCACACAGGGGTCCTGAAATGATTGCATAATCCTGGATGAAATGTCTGTAATAACCGGTTATTCCCAGGAAAGCCTGTACCTGTTTCTTGTTCACTGGTCGAGGCCAATCCTGGATTGCAGCGACCTTCTGCTCTTGTGGTTTGATCAACCCTCGCCTTATGGAATAGCCCAGATACTTTTCTTCACTTCCCCCAGCGTGCATTTCTTTGGGTTGGCCGTGAGTCCTGCTTGCCGAAAGGCGCTGGTGACTGCTGTTAATCCGATKAGGTGCTCCTCCCATGTGTGGCGGTGGATTATCACATCGTCCAGTTAGGCTGAAGCATAGGATTGATGTGGTCGCAGAATGTGGTCCATCAGCCTTTGAAACATGGTGGGGGCTCCATGAAGTCAAAAGGGCAGCAGCACATATTGGAGCAGGCCGTCTGGAATGGAGATTGCCGTCTTCTCACGAGCTAAATGGGTCAGAGGAACCAGCCAACACCCCTTGGTTAGGTCAAGTGTACTGATGAACCAGACATTTCCCAGTCTTTCTATCACCTCATCTATTCTCGGCATGGTATAAGCATCAAATTCCGAAATGGCAAAGAGAAACGACAATCCATAATTACTTTATTAAGACATGAAGGTCAGTCAATCCAGAACATTTCAAGAATTTAGACATTTTCTTGAAGTGCAGTCGCAAAAACCCTCAAGCGCTTCTCACGTTCTGACCTAAGTTCTTTTGTATTTTCTTTGTTTTAGTATGGTCAGGGCGTGAGTTGGGTGGGTTATCTATGTTTTGTGTTTCTATGTTGGGTTTTTCGTTTGGCCTGATATGGTTCTCAATCAGAGGCAGGTGTTAGTCATTGTCTCTGATTGGGAACCATATTTAGGTAGSCTGTTTTCTGTTGTGTTTTGTGGGTGGTTGTCTTCCGTGTTTGTGTGTTCCACACGGAACTGTTTCGGTTTTCTATTCTATTCACTTTGTTATTTTTGTATTGTTGTCGTGTTCAGTATTATTAAATATAATGGACACTTACCACGCAGCACATTGGTCCGACCTTTCTTACTCCTCGTCAGATGAGGAGGACGAATTCCGTTACAGCGCTATGATGAAACTGGCTCTCATGAGGACCGCCACAGGAAAGGAAGACCCAGAGTTACCTCTGCTGCAGAGGATAAGTTCATTAGAGTTATCAGCCTCAGAAATTGCAGCCCAAATAAATGCTTCACAGAGTTCAAGTAACAGACACATCTCAACATCAACTGTTCAGAGGAGACCGTGTGAATCAGGCCTTCATGGTTGAATTGCTGCAAAGAAACCACTACTAAAGGACACCAATAAGAAGAAGAGACTTGCTTGGGCCAAGAAACACGAGCAATGGACATTAGACCAGTGAAGTTTTTTTTGTTTGTTCTGAGGAGTCCAAATTTGAGATTTTTTGTTCCAAACGCCGTGTCTTTGTGAGACGCAGAGTAGGTGAACGGATGATCTCCGCATGTGTGGCTCCCCCTGGGAAGCATGGAAGAGGAGGTGTGATGGTGTGGGGGTGCTTTGCTGGTGACACTGTCTGTGATTTATTTAGAATTCAAGGCACACTTAACCAGCATGGCTAACACAGCATTCTGCAGCGACACTACACTACTACACTATCCCATCTGGTTTGCACTTAGTGGGACTATCATTTGTTATTCAATAGGACAATGACCCAACATACCTCCAGACTCTGTAAGGGCTATTTGACCAAGAAGGAGAGTGATGGAGTGCTGCATCAGATGACCTGGTCTCCACAATCACCCAACCTCAACCCAATTGAGATGGTATGGGATGAGTTGGACTGCAGAGTGAAGGAAAAGTAGCCAACAAGTGCTCAGCATATGTGGGAACTCCTTGAAGACTGTTGGAAAAGCATTCCAGGTAAAGCTGGTTGAGAGAATGCCAAGCGTGTTCAACGCTGTCATCAAGGAAAAGGGTGGCTACTTTGAAGAATCTCAAATAAATAAAAATATATTTTGACATGATTCCATATGTGTTATTTCATAGTTTTAAAGTCTTCACTATTATTCTACAATGTAGAAAATAGTCAAAATAAAGAAAAACGCTTGAATGAGTAGGTGTGTCCACACTTTTGACTGGTAGTGTGTATATATATATTATATACACTGCTCAAAAAATAAAGGGAACACTTAAACACACAAATGTAACTCCAAGTCAATCACACTTCTGTGAAATCAAACTGTCCACTTAGGAAGCAACACTGATTGACAATAAATTTAACATGCTGTTGTGCAAATGGAATAGACAACAGGTGGAAATTATAGGCAATTAGCAAGACACCCCCAATAAAGGAGTGGTTCTGCAGGTGGTGACCACAGATCACTTCTCAGTTCCTATGCTTCCTGGCTGATGTTTTGGTCACTTTTGAATGCTGGCGGTGCTTTCACTCTAGTGGTAGCATGAGACGGCTCTACAACCCACACATGGCTCAGGTAGTGCAGTCCATCCAGCAGGATGGCTCATGCAATGAGCGTGTGGCAAGAGGTTTGCTGTGTCTGCTAGCGTAGTGTCCAGAGCATGGAGGCGCTACCAGGAGACAGGTCAGTACATCAGGAGACGTGGAGGAGGCCGTAGGAGGGACAACCACCAGCAAGCAGACGACTCGCTAGCCTGACTGGCCGCGTGCAGGAGGCAGGAGGAGCACTGCAAAGCCTGCAAATGACCTCACAGCAGGCCACAAATGTGCATGTGTCTGCTCAAACGTCAGAAACAGATCATGAGGGTGGTATGAGGGCCGACGTCCACAGGTGGGGGTTGGCTTACAGCCCAACACCGTGCAGGACGTTTGGCATTTGCCAGAGACACCAAGATTGGCAAATTCGCCACTGGCGCCCTGTGCTCACAGATGAAAGCAGGTTCACACTGAGCACATGTGACAGACGTGACAGAGTCTGGAGACGCCGTGGAGAACGTTCTGCTGCCTGCAACATCCTCCAGCATGACCGGTTTGGCGGTGGGTCAGTCATGGTGTGGGGTGGCATTTCTTTGCTGGGCCGCACAGCCCTCCATGTGCTCGCCAGAGGTAGCCTGACTGCCATTAGGTACCGAGTGAGATCCTCAGACCCCTTGTGAGACCATATGCTGGTGCGGTTGGCCCTGGGTTCCTCCTAATGCAAGACAATGCTAGACCTCATGTGGCTGGAGTGTCAGCAGTTCTGCAAGAGGAAGGCATTGATGCTATGGACTGGCCGCCCGTTCCCCAGACCTGAATCCAATTGAGCACATCTGGACATCATGTCTCGCTCCATCCACCAACACCACGTTGCACCACAGACTGTCCAGGAGTTGGCGGATGCTTTAGTCCAGGTCTGGGAGGAGATCCCTCAGGAGACCCCGCCACCTCATCAGGAGCATGCCCAGGCGTTGTAGGGAGGTCATACAGGCACGTGGAGGCCACACACACTACTGATCCTCATTTTGACTTGTTTTAAGGACATTACATCAAAGTTGGATCAGCCTGTAGTGTGGTTTCCACTTTTGAGTGTGACTCCAAATCCAGACCTCCATGGGTTGATAATTGATTTCCATTGATAATTTTTGTGTGATTTTGTTGTCAGCACATTCAACTATGTAAAGAAAAAAGTATTTAATAAGAATATTTCATTCATTCAGATCTAGATGTGTTATTTTAGTGTTCCCTTTATTTTTTTGAGCAGTGTATATATATCACTTTGTTTTTCAAAGAGTTATGTTACAGATGCCCCCTGACTAAGGCAGTGGTGAGACCGAGGAAAGGGGGGGAGGAAAAATGCAAGAGTTGGAGAGGAGTGTGAAGGGGGAGTAGAATAAGTAATCTGAGACCTAGAGAAAGCTGTATAAGAGATGGACAGAATGAACGAGAGGGCAAAGACAGAAAAAGCATCCCTCTATTCAGAGCGATGAAGAAACTGGTGCCTACTGAGGAAACCTGGTGGGAAAAACAGAGGCTTGGAGGGCAGGGACAGAAAGCTGCCCTCCAGGAGATCATTCAGAGTACTGGTGGTTAAAAAATGTCCAGACCGAGAAAGCCTGGCGAAAGGACCAGGAAGACTGGACCAAGGCCAAGGCCAGATTATCAGGCCAGATGGAGATGATGGAGATTGTTTTGGAGTTGAAGAGAAAATGGACGGGCCAAACCGATGCGACACTTGGAAGCGGAGATGGCCCAGAAGAAAAATCTACAGGAAACAGAGGCACAGGTAGGTCATTAAAATTTGATTTTGTTTTGGTAATGAGTAGCCTAAAACGAATCATTCTATGTAGAGGCTGAGAAGTGAAAACACTGTGTCCCTTTTCCAGGTGTACAGAAACAGTGGCTAGCCACACTGGAATAAGAGGCTACTGGAAGAATATTTCAAAAAGAGGAGAGAGAAGAAAAGGAAGGGATTAAAGAAGAGAGGAGTCAGGAGGGATTTAAAGAAGAGAGGAGTCAGAGGGGATTAAAAGAAGAGAGAGTCAGGAGGATTAAAGAAGAGAGGATCAAGAGGGATTAAAGAAGAGAGGAGTCAGGATGGATTAAAGAAGAGAGGAGTCAAGAGGGATTAAGAAGCAGAGGAGTCAGGAGGGATTAAAGAAGAGAGGAGTCAGGAGGGATTATAGAACAGAGGAGTCAGGAGGGATTAAAGAAGAGAGGAGTCAGGAGGGATTATAGAACAGAGGAGTCAGAGGGATTAAAGAAGAGAGGAGTCGGAGGGATAAAGAAGAGAGGAGTCAGGAGGATTAAAGAAGAGAGGAGTCAGGAGGGATTAAAGAAGAGGGGTCAGGAGAGATTAAAGAAGAGGAGTCAGGAGGGATTAAAGAAGAGAGGAGTCAGGAGGGATTAAAGAAGAGGTCAGAGGGATTAAGAAAGAGTGGAGTTGGGAGGGATTAAAAAGAGTGGAGTAGGAGGGATAAAGAAGAGAGGAGTCAGGAGGGATTAAAGAAGAGGGGTCAGGAGGATTAAAGAGAGAGGAGTCAGAGGGATTAAGAAGAGAGGAGTCAGGAGGGATTAAAGAAGAGGAGTCAGGAGGGATTAAAGAAGAGAGGAGTCAGGAGGGATTAAAGAAGACAGGAGTCAGGAGTAGAATGAAGAGAGGAGTCAGGAGGAATTAGAAGAAGAAGAGGAGTCAGGGGATTAAAAGAGAGGGGTCAGGAGGGATTAAAGAAGAGGGTTCAGGGAGGATTAAAGAAGAGAGGAGTCAGGAGGGTTAAAGAAGAGAGGAGTCAGGAGGATTAAAGAAGAGAGGGAAAGTCAGGAGGGATTAAAGGAAGAAGAGAAGGTCAGGAAGAGGGAAGATGAGGGAAGATAGAATTGAGGAGGAGTCAGGAGGGATTAAAGAAGAAGAGAGTTCAGGAGGGATTAAAAGAAGAGAGGAGTCAGGAGGGATTCAGAGGGATTAAAGAGAGGAGTCAGGAGGGATTAAGAAGAAGAGGAGTCAGGAGGGATTAAAGAAGAGAGGAGTCAGAGAGGACTTAAAGAGAAGAGGGAGTCAGGAAGAGGGGATTTAAAGAAGGAGGAGTCAGGAGGGATTCAAGAAGAGAGGAGGTCAGGAGGAATTAAAGAAAGAGAGGAGTCAGGAGGATTAAGAAGAGAGAGAGGGGGTCAGGAGGGATTAAAAGAAGAAGAGGAGTCAGGAGGGATTAAAAGAAGAGGAGTCAGGAGGGAGAGAAATTAGAAAGAGGAGTAGAGGTAGGATTCAAGAAGAGAGGATCAGAGGGATTAAAGAAAGAGGAGTCAGGAGGGTTAAAAGAAGAGAGGGGTCAGGAGGGATTAAAGAAGAGAGGAGTCAGGAGGGATTAGAAAGAGGAGTCAGGAGGGATTAAAGAAAAGAGGAGTGGAGGGATTAAAGAAGAGGGGAGTCAGGAGGGATTCAAGAAAAGAGGAAGTCAGGAGGGATTAAAGAAGAAGGAGTCAGGCAGGGATTAAAGAAAAGAGGAGTCAGGAGGGATTAAAGAAAAGAGGAGTCAGGAGGGATTAAAGAAAAGAGGAGTCAGGAGGGATTAAAGAAAAGAGGAGTCAAGAGGGATTATACACATCCATGATTAGAGGTGCACTGCAGAAAATTGTTTAATTGGGATTTTAAATTTTATTTTGTTTATGAGTGAATGAATATAAGTAATATAATTAAAAAAATCCCCATCAAAATCTGTCAATTTACACTAGAGATATCTGCTTTGCGTGGGCTGTGTCTCAATCCACCTCATCCGCCTATGTCGGCCTTCCGCATCTGTGGTGGAAGGTGGCTGAGCTACAGCACTGTTTGTCAGACCATGAGACATCCTTAAAATCAGTCTTCTCACAAAGACGTGTGTACCGTCCGAACCGTTTGGGCTACAAAGTAATGTATAGTTCTCATGAATGCGATGGCACTCTCTGTTTTGCTGTAGGACCCCCACAGGTGTCACAGGACTCATCTGAAGGTAACCGATACCCGTTTTAAAAAATGAATGGGAGTATGGAGGTAGTTTTGTGCCTAACCAAAAAAAGGAGTTAAATATGTGTAAAAAAATATGTAAAGACACGACAACATATATATATATATCTTTTCTGAGCATTCTTATATCTCCTAGATATAGGACAGACACTTCGAAACCTTGTTCCTTATGATTATTTTTCTTACTGGTGCCGTACATTATCATGCTGAAACATGAGGTGATGGTGGAGGATGAATGGCACAACAATGGGCCTCAGAATCTCGTCACAGTGTCTCTGTGCATTTAAATTGCCATCAATAAAATGCAATTGTGTTCGTTGTCTGTAGTGTTATGCCTGGTGTCAATGTAAATAGTCCAGGTGGCCATTTGACTAATTGTTCAGCAGTCTTATTGCTTGGGGTAGAAGCTGTTATGGAGCCTTTTGCACCTACACTTGGCACTCCGGTACCGCTTGCCGTGCGATAGCAAAGAGAACAATGTATGACTTGGGTGACTGGAGTCTGACAATTTTTTGAGCCTTCCTTGGACACCGCCTAGTTTATACAGCGGCATGTGAAGGTATTCACCCCCCTTGGCATTTTMCCTATTTTGTTGCCAGTCTCAAATCTCTGGAAGACTAACACAGGTTTCCATCAAGAATTTCCCTGTATTTAGCGCCATCCATAATTTCTTAAATTCTGACCAGTTTCCCAGTCCCTGCCGATGAAAAACATTGGCTGGGACTGGAAAACATGGTGTTCTCGGGGTGATGAGAGGTGTTAGGTTTGCGCCAAGACAGAGTTTTCCTTGATGGACAAAAAGCTACATTTTAGTCTCATCTAACCAGAGTACCTTCTTCCATATGTTTGGGGAGTCTCCCACATTCCTTTTGACGGACACCAAATGTGTTTAAATATTTTTCTCTTTAAGCAATTACTTTTTTCTGGCCACTCTTGCGTAAAGCCCAGCTCTGTGGAGTGTACGGCTTAAAGTGGTCATATGGACAGATACTCCAATCTCCGCTGTGGAGCTTTGCAGCTCCTTCGGGGTTATCTTTGGTCTCTTTGTTGCCTCTCTGATTAATGCTCTCCTTGCCTGGTCCGTGAGTTTTGGTGGGCGGCCCTCTCTTGGCAGGTTTGTTGTGATGCCATATTCTTTCCATTTTTTAATAATGGATTTAATGGTGCTCCGTGGGATGTTCAAAGTTTAAGATTTTTTTATAACCCAACCCTGATCTGTACTTATCCACAACGTTGTCCCTGACCTGTTTGGAGAGCTCCTTGCTCTTCATGGTGCCGCTTGCTTGGTGGTGTCCCTTGCTTAGTGGTGTTGCAGACTCTGGGGCCTTTCAGAACAGGTGTATATATACTGAGATCATGTGACACTTAGATTGCACACAGGTGGACTTTATTTAATTAACTAATTATGTGACTTCTGAAGGTAATTGGTTGCACCAGATCTTATTTAGGGGCTTCATAACAAAGGGGGTGAATACATATGCACACACCACTTTTCCGTTTTTTCTTTGTTGAATTATTTGAAACAAGTAATTTTTTTCATTTCACTTCACCAATTTGGACTATTTTGTTACATTAAATCCAAATAAAAATCCATTTAAATTACAGGTTGTAACGCAACAAAATAGGAAAAATGCCAAGGGGGATGAATACTTTTGCAAGGCACTATAGGTCCTAGATGGCAGGAAGCTTGGCTAAATGCACTGGGCCGAATGCACCTCTCTCTCCCCTCTGTAGAGCCTTACGGTCAGATGCCGAGCATTCGCCATACCAGGCCGTGAATGAACCGGTCAGGATGCTCTTGTTGGTGCAGCTGTAGAACTTTTTGAGGATCTGGGGACCCATGCCAAATCTTTAAAGTCTCCTGAGGGGGAAAAGGTGTTGTCTTGCACTCTTCACGACTGTCTTGGTATTTTTGGACCATGATAGTTTGTTGGTGATGTGGACACCAAGGACCTTGAAACTCTGGACCCGCTCCACTACAGCCCCGTCGATGTTAATAGGGGCCTGTTCGGCCCGCCTTTTCCTGTAGTCCACGATCAGCTCCTTTGTCTTGCTCACATTGAGGGAAAGGTCGTTGTCCTGGCACCACACTGCCAGGTCTCTGACCACCTCCCTATAGGCTGTCTCGTCATTGTCGTTGATCAGGCCTAAAATCAAATCATATRAAATGTATTTATATAGCCCTTCGTACATCAGCTGATATCTCAAAGTGCTGTACAGAAACCCAGCCTAAAACCCCAAACAGCAAGCAATGCAGGTGTAGAAGCACGGTGGCTAGGAAAAACTCCATAGAAAGGCCAAAACCTAGGAAGAAACCTAGAGAGGAACCAGGCTATGAGGGGTGGCCAGTCCTCTTCTGGCTGTGCCGGGTGGAAGATATATTAACAGAACATGGCCAAGATGTTCAAATGTTCATTAATGACCAGCATGGTCAAATAATAATAATCACAGTAGTTGTCGAGGGTGCAGCAAGTCAGCACCTCAGGAGTAAATGTCAGTTGGCTTTTCATAGCCGATCATTAAGAGTATCTCTACCGCCCCCTGCTGTCTCTAGAGAGTTGAACAGCAGTCTGGGACGGTAGCACGTCCGGTGAACAGGTCAGGGTTCCATAGCCGCAGGCAGAACAGTTGAAACTGGGGCAGCAGCACGGCCAGGTGGACTGGGGACAGCAAGGAGTCATCATGCCAGGTAGTCCTGAGGCATGGTCCTAGGGCTCAGGTCCTCCGAGAGAGAGAAAGAAAGAGAGAATTAGAGAGAGCATACTTAAATTCACACAGGACATCGGATAAGACAGGAGAAGTACTCCAGCCTACCACTGTATCGTCAGCAAACTTAATGATGTTGTTGGAGTTGTGCTTGGTCACGCAGTCGTGGGTGAACAGGGAGTACAGGAGAGAAGCACACACTCCTGAGGGGCCCCGGTGTTGAGGATCAGTGTGGCAGATGTGCTGTTGCCTACACTCACCACCTGGGGACGGCCCGTCAGGAAGTCCAGGATCCAGTTGCAAAGGGAGGTGATTAGTCCCAGGGTCCTTTGCTTAGTATTGAGCTTTGTGGGCACTATGGTGTTGAACGCTGAGCTGTAGTCAATTAACAGCATTCTCACATAGGTGTTCCTTTTGTCCAGGTGGGAAAGTGTAGTACAGAGTGCGATTGAGATGGCGCCATCTGTAGATCTGTTGGGGCGGTATGCGAATTGGAGTGGGTCTAGGGTTTCCGGGATGATGGTGTTGATGTGAGTCATGACCAGCCTTTAAAAAGCACTTCATGGTTACAGACGTGAGTGCTACGGGTCAGTAGTCATTTAGGCAGGTTACCTTCGCATTCTTGGGCACTAGGACTATGGTGGTCTGTTTGAAACATGTAGGTGTTACAGACTCGGTCAGGGAGAGATTGAAAATGTCAGTGAAGACACTTGCCAGTTGGTCGAGCATACTCTGAGCACACTTCCTGGTAATCCGTCTGGCCACACGGCCTTGTGAATGTTGACCTGTTTAAAGGTCTTCCTCACATCTGCTACGGAAAGCGTCATCACACAGTCCTCTGGAACAGCTGATGCTCTCATGCGYGCGTCAGTGTTGCTTGCCTCGAAGAGAGCATAAAAGGTATTTAGCTCTTCTCGTAGATTCGTGTGGGTCTGGGCAGCTCACGGCTGGGTTTCCCTTTGTAGTCCGTAACAGTTTGCATGCCCTGCCACCTCCGACGAGCTTCAGAGCCGGTGTAGTAGGATTCAATCTTAGCCCTGTATTGACTCTTTGCCTGTTTGATAGTTCGTCTGAAGGCATAGTGGGATTTCTTATAAGCGTCCAGATAAGTGTCCCGCTCCTTGAAAGGGGCAGCTCTAGCCTTTAGCTTAGTGCGGCTGTTGCCTGTAATCCATGGCTTCTGGTTGGGATATGTACGCACGGTCGGCTGTAGGGACGACGTCGTTGATGCACTTATTGATGAAGCCAGTGACTAAGGTGGTATACTCCTCTATGCCATTGGATGAATCCCGGAACATATTCAAGTCTGTGCTAGAAAAACAGTCCTGTAGYGTAGGCCTCTGACCATTTCTGTATTGAGCGAGTCACTGGTACTTCCTGCTTTAGTTTTTGCTTGTAAGCAGGAATCAGGAGGATATAATTATGGTCAGATTTGCCAAATGGAGGGCGAGGGAGAGCTTTGTATGTGTATCTGTGTGTGGAGTAAAGGTGGTGTAGAGGTTTTTTTCCTCTGGTTGCACATGTGACATGCTGGTAGAAATTAGGTAAAATGGACTTAAGTTTGCCTGCATTAAAGTCCCCGGGCCACTAGCAGGCCGCTTCTAGATGAGCATTTTCATGTTTGCTTATGGCCTTATTCAGCTCGTTGAGTGCAGTCTTAGTGCCAGCATTGGTTTGCGGTGGTAAGTAGATGGCTATGAATAATATAGATGAAACCTCTCTTGGTAGATAGTGTGGTCTACAGCTTATCATGAGGTACTCTACATCAGGCGAGTAATACATCGAGACTTCTTTAATATTAGACATCGCGCACCAGCTGTTATTGACAAATAGACACACACCCCCACCACCGTCTTACCAGACGTAGCTGTTCTGTCCTGCCGACGCACAGAGAACCCAGCCAGCTGTACATTATTTGTGGCATCGTTAAGCCATGACTCAGTGAAACATAAGTTATTACAATTGTTTATGTCCCATTGGTAGGATAGTCTCCAACAGAGATCATCCAATTTATTCTCCAGTGATTGCACTTTGGCCAATAAAACGGTTGGTAGAAGCGGGTTACCCACTCACCGATAAATTCTCACAAGGCACCCGATCTCCGCCCCCTGTATTTCCTACTTTCTTCACAAGAATGACTGGGATTTSATCCTGGTCTCGGAGAAACAGTATATCCTTCGCGTCGGACTCATTAAAGAAAAAATCTTTGTCCTGTTCAAGTTGAGTAATCACTGTTCTGATATCCAGAAGCTATTTTCTGTCATAAGAGACGGTAGCAGCAACTTTATGTTCAAAATGAGTTGGTGCCATTATATGAATGAATTCATCAGCTGTCCGGGTGGCTGGTCAGACAATCCAGATGTGGAGGTCCTGGGCTGGCGTGGTTACACGTAGTCGGTTGGATGTACTGCCAAATTCTCTAAGCCTCGGCTTATTGTAGAGAAATAAACATTATATTCTCTGGCAACAGCTCTGGTGCACGTTCCTGCAGTCAGCGTGCCAATTGCACGCTCCCTCAAAACTTGAGACATCTGTGGCATTTTGTTGTGTGACAAAACTGCACATTTTAGAGTGGCCTTTTATTGTCCCCAGCGCAAGGTGCACCTGTGTAATGATCATGCTGTTTAATCATCTTCTTGACATGCCACACCTGTCAGGTGGATGGATTATCTTGGCAAAGGAGAAATGCTCACTAACAGGGATGTAAACAAATTTGTGCACAACATTTTAGAGAAATACATTTTTTTGTGTGTATGGAACATTTCTGAGATCTTTATTTCAGCTCATGAAACATGGGACCAACACTTTACATGTTAGATTTATATTTTTGTTCAGTATATTTGCTTAAAACTCACAGGCCACTGATAGCCAATTGAGTAGTAGTTTAAGGTTTCTCCTCTGGAGAGGAAGCCATGGACTTCAGAGGGATGTGTCTTGCCTCTCCTGGTTGAACCCCTCAGAGACCACACTTTTAATATAACCATGGTGACATGTTTATGGTTATCAGACCATGGACAGGCCTTGGTGTGTGTGTGTGTGTCGGTTTGTTATCCAGGTGTCATGTGGCCTCTCTGTTCCCTGTGGGGTTGGAGGATGACAGCGAGGTCACTGGGTGAGTTATAGATCTAAGGGAAAGAGGGGGGAGATTTGTCTGTGGTGTGTGTGTGTGTGGTGTGTGTGTGTGTGTGTGTGGTGTGTGTGTGTGTGTGTGTGTGTGGTGTGTGTGTGTGTGGTGTGTGTGTGGGTGTGTGTGTGGTGTGTGTGTGGTGGTGTGTGTATTATAGTTGATGATAAAGATGGTGGAGACGTTAGAAGACACATCTGGACACACTAACTGTTTGGAGTGGTCTGAACTACGCTTAGAGTGACAGAGAGGAGTAAAAGGTGAGAGAGAGTGAGAGAAGGGTAGGAACTTAGGAGAGATAGAGAGGGAAGGATAGGAACTTAGGAGAGATAGAGAGAGTGAGAGAAGGATAGGAACTTAGGAGAGATAGAGAGAGTGAGAGAGGATAGGAACTAAGGAGAGATAGAGACGTGGGAGAGAAGGATAGGAACTTAGGAGAGATAGAGAGAGTGAGAGAAGGAAAGGAACTTAAGAGAGATAGAGAGAGTGAGAGAAGGATAGGAACTTAGGAGAGATAGAGAGAGTGAGAGAAGGAAGGGAACTTGGAGAAGATAGAGAGAGTGAAGAAGGATAGGAACGTCGGAGAGATAGAGAGAGTGAGAACGTCGGAGGTGAGAAGGAGTGGAGGGTGTGTACACCTGCCACTGTTGTTCACTTGGTCTTGGTTCTTGTCCTGCACTCCTTTCAGTTCTCAGTTTTGAATGCACAGAACAGGACTAGCCACACTTTTCTACTGTTTGTGTGTCTTGCGGGTGTTTGTGTGGCCTGTGGTGTTTGGTGTGCCTGTGGGGTGTTTGTGTGTCTGCGGGTGTTTGTGTGTCTGCGGTGTTGTGTGTGTCTGTGGGTGTTTGTGTGTCTGCTGGGTGTTGTGTGTCTGCGGTGTTTGTGTGTCTGTGGGTGTTTGTGTGTCTGTGGGTGTTTGTGTGCCTGTGGGTGGTTGTGTGTCTTGCGGGTGTTGTGTGCCTTGGGTGGTTGTTGTGTCTGCGGGTTTTGTGTGACTGTGGGTGTGTCTGTGGGTGTTGTGGGTGTTCTGGGGTGTTGTGTCTGCGGGTGTTTTGTGCCTGTGGGTGTTGTGTGTGTCTGCGGGTGTTTGTTGTGTCTGTGGGTGTTTGTGTGTCTGTGGGTGTTTGTGTGCTGTGGGTGGTTGTGTGGTCTGTGGGTGTTGGTTGTGTCTGTGGGTGTTGTTGTTGCCTGCGGTGTTGTGGTGTGCATGTGGGTGTTTGTGGTGTCTGTGGGTGTTTGTGTCTGTGGTGTTGTGTTGTCTGCGGGTTTTGTGTGTGACTGTGGGTGTGTCTGTGGTGTTTGTGTCTGTGGGTGTTGTGTCTGCGGGTGTTGGTGTGTGTCGGGTGTTGTGTGTCTGTGGGTGTTTGTGTGTCTGTGGTGGTGTTTGTGTGTGTCTGTGTGTGCGGTGTTGTGTGTCTGGGGTGTTGTGTGTTCTGTGGGTGTTTGTGTGTCTGTGGGTGTTTGTGTGTCTGTGGGTGTTGTTGTGTCTGCGTTGTGTGTTTGGGTTGTGTGTTGTGTGGGGTGTCTTGGGGGTTTGTGTGTCGTGTGGTGTGTTTGTGTGTCTGCGGGTGTTTGTGTGCCTGTGGGTGTTTGGTGTGTGTGTTTTGTGGTTGTTTGTGTGTGTCTGTGGGTGTTTGTCGTGTCTGTTGGGTGTTTGTGTGTCTGCGGGTGGTGATGTTGTCGGTGTGCGGTGTTTGTGTGTGCTGTTGGGTGTTTGTGTGTTGGGGTGTTTGTGTGCCTGCGGGTGTTTTTGTGCCTGTGGGTGTCTTGTGTGTCTGTGGGTGTGTTTGTGTGTCTGTGGGTGTTTGTGTGTCTGTGGGTGTTTGTGGTCTGGGGTGTTTGTGGTTGTGTGTCTGCGGGTGTGTGTGTCTGGCGGTTTGTGGTGTCTGCGGGTTTGTGTGTGTCTGCGGGTGTTTGTGTGTCTGTGGGTGTTGTGGGTGTGTGTTGGTGTGTCTGTGGTGTTTTGTGTGTCTGTGGGTGTTTGTGTGTCTGTGGGTGTTTGGTGTGTCTGCGGTGTGTTGTGTGTGTCTGCGGGTGTTGTGTGGTCTGCGGGGTGTTTGTGTGTCTGCGGGTGTTTGTGTGTCTGCGGGTGTTTGTGTGTCTGCGGGTTGTTTGGTGTTTTGTGTTGTGTGTCTGGGGTGTTTGGTGTGCGGGTGTGGTGCCTGCGGTGTTTGTGTCTGTGGGTGTCTGTGGGTGTTTGTGTGTCTGCGGGTGTTTGTGTGTCTGTGGGTGTTTTGTGTGTCTGCGGGTGTTTGTGTGTCTGCGGGTGGTGTGTGCCTGCGGGGTGTTGGTGTTTGTGGGTGTCTGTGGGTGTTTTTTGTGTTGCTGCGGGTGTTTGTGTGTCTGTGTGGTGTGTGTGTGTCGTGGGGTTGTTGTGTCTGTGGTGTTTGTGTGTCTGTGGGTGTTTGTGTGTCTGTGGTGTTTGTGTTGTCTGTGGTGTTTGTGTCTGTGGGTGTTTTTGGTGCGCTGCGGGTGTTTGTGTGCCTGCGGTGTGTTTGTGTGTCGTGGGTGTTTGTGTGTCTGTGGGTGTTTGTGTGTCTGTGGGTGTGGTGTGTCTGCGTGTTGTGTGCCTGTGGGTGTTTGTGTGTTCGGTGGTGTTGTGTTGTTGCATTTTTGTGTCTGTGGTGTTTGTGTGTCCTGCGGGTGTTTGTGCCTGTGGAGTGTTTGTGGTGTTGTCTGTGGGTGTTGTGTGTCTGTGGGTGTTTGCGTTGTGCTGCTGTGGGTCAAGTTTGTGTGTCTGCGGGTGTGTGTGTTCTGTGCTATCGTGTGCGTGTCTTGTGTATGTCTGTGCCAGTCCGCTGTTGTGTGTCTGTGGTGTTTGTGGCTGCTGCGGGTTTGTTTGTGCCTGTGGGGTTTGTGTGTCTGGAGGTTGTGTTTGGTGTTTGCGGGTTGGTGGGTGTTTGTTGGTCTGCGGGTGTTTGTGTGTTCGTGTTGTGTGCTGGTTGTTTGCTGTTCTGTGCGGTGTTTGTTTCTGGGGGTGTTTGTGTGTCTGCGGTGTTTTGTATGTCTGCGGGTTGTTCTGCTGCGGTGTCTGGCGTGGTTGTGTGTTTTCTGTGTTGTCTGTGGGTGTGTTGTGTGTCTGTGAGGTGTTTGTGTGTGTCAGTGGGTGTTAGTGTGTCTGGGGTGGTTGTGTGCCTGCGTTTGATTGTCGGGGTGTCTGGGTGTTTGTGTGTCTGCTCGGGGTGTTTGTGTGTCTGTGGTGTTTGTGGTTCGTGGTGTCTTGTGTGTACTGGTTTTGGGTGGTCGCGGCCGCTTTGAGTGTGTCTGTGGTGTTGGTTCTGTGTGTGTTGTCGAGGTGTTGTTCTTGTGTCTGGAGGTGTTTTGTGCTGCGGGGTTTGTTGTGTGCGGTGCGTTTGTGGTTGTGTGGTCTGTGGCTGTTTGTGTGTCTGTGGGGGCAATGTTCTGGTGGTTGTGCTGCCTGGTGTTTGTGGGTTGTTGTGTCTGCGGTTTGGGGGTGTGTGTCTGGTGTTGATGTGTCTGTGGGTTGGTTTGTGTGTTGTGCGTGAGGTGTTTTGTGTATGGTCTTTGGTGTTCGTGTGTTGGTTAGTCTGGTGTTTGTGTGTCGGGGTTTTGTCGCGGTGTTTGTTGTGCCTGCGGGTGTGTGCGGGGTGTGTGTCTAGTGTGGTGTCTGTGCGGTGTTTGTGGTCATGGGGTGTTTGTGTTGTCTTGTAGTGGTGTGTGTGTCTGGTGGTTTTGTGTGTCTGTGGTGTTTGTGGTCTGTGGTTGTTGTCTGTCTGTGTGTGGTGTCTGCTGAGGATGGATGTTTGTTGTCTGAGGTGTTTTGTACTTGCGTGTTGATGGGTGTTTGTGTGTTCCTGTTGGTGTCTGGTTGGCGTGTGTCTGTGGTGTGTGTCTGTGGGGTCTTGTGGCTGTTTGTGTTTTGTCTGGGTGTTGTGTGTCTGCGGGGTTTTGTGTGCGCGGTGTTTTTGTGGTCTGCGGGGTGTTGTTGTCGTGGTTTTGGTTGGGGTTGTCTGTCTGGGGGTTGTGTGTTCGGGTGGTTGTTAGTAGGGATTCCGTTGTGTGTTGTGGTGTCATGTGTGTCGTCTGCGGGCTGTTTGTGTTGCTCGGTTGTGGTGTTTTGTGTGTCTCGTGGGTGTGTTGTGTGTTCTGCGGGGTGTGTTTGGTGGTGTCTGCGGTGTTTTGTCTGCGGGTGGTTTGCTGTCCTGCGGTGTTGTTGTTGTGTCGTCTTGGTGTAAGGTGTCTGTGGGTGTTCGGTTGTCTGTGGTGTTTGTGTGTCGGTGTTTGTGTGTGTGTGTTTGTGTGTCTTGTTCTGTTGGTGTCTGTGGGGTTGTTCTTCGTGGGTTTTGTGGCTTGTTGTGTGTCTGTGGGTGTTTTGTGGTCTGCGGGTTGTTTTGTGTTGTCTGCGGGGTTTGTGTGTCTGGGTGTGTGTTGTGGTGTGTGTGTCGTGGTGTTTGTGTGCTCATGCGGGTGTTTTTGTGCTGGGTGTTTGTGGTGTCTGTCGGGTTTTTGTTGTGTCTTGCGTGGTGGTGTTGGGTGCGCGGTGTTTGTGTGGTCTGTGGGTGTGCTGTGTCTGTGGGTGTTTGTGTGTCTGCGGGTCGGTTGTGAGTGCGGGTGTTTGTGTGTCGCTGCTGGGTGTCTGGTGTGTGTGTATGGGCTTGTTGGTGTCTGTCGTGTGTGTGTTTTGGCGCGGGTTTGTGTGTCTGGGGTGTGGTGCCTCGGTGTCTTGGTGTCTGTGGGTGTTCTGTGGTGGTGTTGTGTGTCTGTGCGGTGTTGGTGTGTCTGTGGTGTTTGTGTGTCGTGCGGTGTTTGTGTGTCGGCGGTGTTATGTCTGTGGGTGTCGTTGTGTTGTGGTCTGTTGCGGTGTGTTTTTGCTGCGGGTTGTGGTTCGGTTGGTCTACAACGACTGGTTGCTGTGTGCGGTGTTTTGTGCCTGCGGGTGTGTGTCTGTGTAGCGTGTCGTGCGGTGTTTGTGGTCTGAGCGGTGTTTGTCTGTGGGTAGTGTGGTCTGTGGGTGTTTGTTGTCTGCGTGGTGTTTGTGTGTCGTGGTGTGGTGTTCTTCGGTGTTTGTGTCTGCGGTCGGAGTTGCTGTGCCTGCGGGGCTTTGGTGCTGATGCTGTCTGGGGTGTTTGTGTGTTCTAGCGGGTTGTGTTTTGTGTGTGCTGGCGTGGGTGTTTGTGCTGTCTGGGGTGTTTTGTGTCGTGGTGGTTTGTGTGTACTGCGGGTGTTTGTCTGTGTCTCGGGTGTTTTGTCTTGTGTGTTTGCTGCGGATGTGTTGTGTGCCTGGGTTGTGTGTTGTGGTGTTCTGATGTGTCTTGGTGTTTGTGTGTGGTGTTTTGCCTGGGTTTGTCTGCCGGTGTATGTTGTGCGTGTATTGTCGGTGTCTGCGGGTGTTTGTTGTTGGGTTCTGTGTTGGGTTGTGTGTGTTCGGGTTTGGGTGTCTGGCGTTGTGTGTGCCTGCGGGTGGTGTCGTGTCTGTGGGTAGTCCTGTGGGTTGTGTTCTGGTGTTGTGGCGTGGTGTTGTGTGTCTCGCGGGGGGTCGTTTTGTGTGTTTGGGTCGTATGCGTCGTAACGTGAGCGTTTGTGGTGTTCGGTGTTGTGTGTCCTCTCGAATAAGCAGTGTTTCGTGTGTCTGTGGGTGTCTGCTGTGGTTGTGTTGTGTCTTGTCCTAGGTAGTAGTGTTGATGGTGTCCTGCGGGTGTTTGTGTACTGCGGTGGGTGTTTGTGCTGTCTGGTGAGTGTGTGTCGTCTGCGGGTGTTTGTTGTGCCTGCGGGTGGTGTGTTGCCGGTGGGTGTGTTGTGTGTCTGTGGGTTTGGGTGTGTGCTGCTGGGTGTTTGTGTGTCTGTGGTTGTGTGTGCTGTGGGTGTGTGTCTGACTTATGTCTTGCGGTGTGTGTCTGGCATGTGTGTCTATGTGTAGTGTTGTGTGTGTGCTGGCGTTTGCTGCGGGTGTTTGTGTGTGCTGCGGGTGTTGTTGTTGTGTCTGTGGTTTTGTGTGTCTGGGTGTTTTGTGTGCTGCGGGTGTTTTGTGGCTGTGGTGTTGTGCTGTCGGGCTGTTTGGTGTTCTGTGCGGTTGTGGTGTCTTGGTGTGGTCTGGGGTGTTTGTGTGTCTGTGTGTGTGTGTGGTCTAGTCTTGTTTGTTGGGAGTGTGCTGTCTGCTGGGGTTTTGTGTCTGCCTGTGCTGGTGGTTGCCTTGTGGGTCTGCGGTGTTGTGTTTGGTGTTTGTGTCTTCGGGTGTGTTGTGTGTCTTGGGTGTTTGTTGTGTCTCGCCGGTTTGTGTTCGGGGTGTCTGTGTGTGTCTGTGGTGTTTGTGTGTCTTCGTGTGTTGTGTTAGGCGTGTTGGGGACTGCGTGCTGTAGAGGTGGTTCTGTTGTGGTGTTTGTGAGTCTGCGCGGTGTTTGTGTGTCTGCGTGTTTGTGGTGTCTCCGGGTGGGGTTGTGTCTGTGTTCTGCGGAGTTGGGCCGGGGTGTTGATGTGCTGTCTGGTGGGTGTTATGTGTTCGTGGTGTCTGTCTGCGAGACGGTGTTGTTGTGTGTCCTCCGGGGTTGTGTGTTGTGGGTCCTGCGGGATGTTATGGGCCTCGTAGTCGTGTCTTCACGCAAAGGAGCGATGGGCTGTTGTGTCGTTGCGGGGTATGTGTTGTGGGTGTAGGTTGCTGGCGCTCTGTGCCTGTGGTCTGCGGTTTGTGTGTCTGCTGGGTGTTCTGGTGCTTGCGGTTTTGTGCCTGTGTCTGGTGGTTGTGTGTGTTGTGTGGTGTTCTGTGTCGGTGTTTGTGTGTCTGTGGGTGTTTGATGGTCTGTGGCATGTGTGTGTTTTTGTTTTGTGGCCTGCGGTGTTTGTGTGTCCATTGTGCCTCTGTGGGTGTTGTGTGTCTGTGGGTGTTTGTGTGTCTGTGGGTGTTTGTGTGTCTGGGGTGTTTGTGTGGCTGTACCCGATGTTTGTCGTCTGTTCTGCGGGTGTTTGATGTGGATAGTAAAGGATAGTAAAAAAAGGATAGTAAAAAAGGGAAAAGTGAGGACATTTTGCCGGTCACCCACAGGAAATGGGTGTGTGTACATATGTTTATTGTGTCAGAGGATCATATTATGAGTTATTAAGTTATTATCTCCCCACACAATAGTAGTGAAGAACAGGCCACTTTTCTGCATTATGATAAATCATGAGGAAGTGGTCATAGAATAGTAATAAAAATCAATAAGATGCTGTTACATATCCTCTTCTTGACAGAGGCAAGCATGGTGAGGAAAGGGGGATGAGGAGAGGAGAAGAAAGGAGAGGGGAGAGATTAGTTTTATGCTCAGAGACTTACCCCCAAACACACTCTTCTATTACTCGCTCTCTCTCTACACACACACACACACACAACACACACACACACACCACACCACACACACACACACACACACACACACACACACAACACACACACACACCACACAACCACAACCAACACACACACACACACACACACAACCAGCACACACACACACACGCACACCAAATAAATGCGCCACACGTGCCTTGCGCGCTTGACAGGATCATTGGTACAACCCGTAGCTGATGTTTCAGTGTGTGACATGTTAATAGCTCATATTTATGTTGCTGAGTGGTTCTTCTTCCTCGTTCTGGGCAGCGCTGCACCACAGCAGGGATTCGATCCAGAATGTGTACTGACGCTCCCGGTCTTGCCTCTGATCAGGTAGTCTCCGCTCTTCTCCATACCCTCTTTGCTCTTCACCTCTTCTCTCTCTCCCCCACCCCTCTCTGCTCGCTTTCTTCTCTCCCCCCGCTCTCTCTCTTCTTTCTTTCGCATCCTCTCGCCTCTCTCTTTGCTTTCGGTCTCTCTTTTCGGTCGTCGTCCCCTCCCTCTCTTGCTGTCTGCGTACTGTCGTTGCTTCTGCTCTCTCTCTCTCTCTCCTCTACTCTCTCTTCTCTCCTCTCTCTACTCGTACTCTCTTCTCTCTCCTCCTCTTCCTTGTCTTTCTGCCTCTCTCTCTCTCTCACTCTCTCTGCTTCCTCTACTACTAATAAGCCCTGTCTGTCTGTGGACTTCCCCTGATCTGAATTAAACAGGTCCTTTATGACCTCACCATGAACTCCTAGCCCTATTCATGTATTCATGGAATCTGACTGTTATTTTTCTTCTGAAGGACAAAAAGCAAGGAAGTAAAAATATTGTAAGTCAAGTAAGAAAATAAATAAGATTATATCATCCCACTGGGCACACCATGTCATTTCAACCAATGTGGATAATTGGGTAATATTTCATTGAGAGTGGACTTTGGCGTTCACATCACAGACAAACTGAAATGGTCCACTCACACAGACAGTGTGGTGAAGAAGGCACAACAGTGCCTCTTCAAACTCAGGAGGCTGAAGAAATTTGGTGTGTCACCCAAAACCCTGACAAACTTTTACAGATGCACAGTCGAGAGCATCCTGTCAGGCTGTATCACAGCCTGGTACGGCAACTGCACCGCCCTCAACCGCAGGGCTCTCCAGAGGGTGGTGCGGTCTGCACAACGCATCACCGGGGACAAACTACCTTCCCTCCATGACACCTACAGCACCCGATGTCACAGGAAGGCCAAAAAGATAATCAAGGACATCAACCACCCGAGCCACTGCATGTTCACACCGCTATCATCCAGAAGGCGAGGTCAGTACAGGTGCATCAAAGCTGGGACTGAGAGATTGAAAAACAGCTTATATCTCAAGGCCATCAGACTGTTAAACAGCAATCACTAACATAGAGAGGCTGCTGCCTATATTGAGACCCAATCACTGGCCACTTTAATAAATGGATCACTAGTCACTTTAATAAATGGATCCCTAGTCACTTTAATAAATGGATCACTAGTCACTTTAATAAATGGATCACTAGTCACTTTAATAAATGGATCACTAGTCACTTTATTAAATGGATCACTAGTCACTTTAATAAATGGATCACTAGTCACTTTAATAAATGGATCACTAGTCACTTTATACAATGCAATGTCATATTTTTGGTTTAGTTGTCACCCAAATGTTTATCACTGCGCTTTCAACCATTTAAAAGCACAGCATTGATCAATTGGGAATACATGTCAGATGTTTTGTTTATTTATCCAACAGATGAATGTGTTATCACTGAGTTTCATCTAATAGCAGAACCCAAGTGACCTGGAATGCAGTTGAGATTACATTAAAAGTACATGGTGCAAGATATCAATGCCGTTTAAGATTCTGCATAGATAATTACAGCAATTGTGAAGATCTCCACAGACCTGCAACGAGCTATGCATTCAATCTTGAACATCCATGCTTTATATGATTACATGACAAGACATGTATAGTTACAGTAACCTCAAAATGTGGCCATGGAAGTGATAACCATTTTAAGGTTGAATGTTACATTAGTTTGTAAGATGGCCTTAACTTTAGACTATTTTCTGGATTCTGGATTTCTGGATTCTGGATTACAAAAGCTGTATTTAATTGTGTTTGGTTGACAATGCAACCAAATATAACATTTATAGGAGATCGGTCTGAGCCACTGGCTTCAACCCGTTCTGTCTAAGATGCATCTCCTTCAAATGTTGATATTTGGTTGCGTTGACAACCAAACACATTTAAATATCACTAAATATCATTACATTTTAAATGAACCAGAGCTTGAAATCCTAGGCCTATGTATTGCCTATTTTTTTGTTGAATCCTGGGTTAAATTAAATCAATGACTTTACAAATGCTATAGATGTATAAATAGCATCATTGATTATATACAGTACGAGTGATACAGTATGGTCACATTTCATTTGCTCTGTTCAACCTGCCCTACTTCCTTTTTAAGTGGAGATCCCTCAACAATTGTTCTCATTGGTAATAGTCAGTGAAAAATATCATAGCTAAGAAGGGCTGGGCTTGGTTAAAACCCTGGATGGGACACCAAATGGTAGCTGTAGATAGATCATTTCTCCAGTAGGAGGTGCTGCGCAGCCTGTTTTTCTTCTGATAGTGGATATAACGTTGAAGATCTGACATTGTTTTAAAGGTACAAATTCAACATATTTTTTATACAAGGTTTGTTTATGTGGAAATTTGGTTAACATGATGACATAATCCCATGGTTGAAATTTCACCCTAAAAATCCACACTTTAAATGTATGACTTTTTTTCAAATCCAATGAATTTCCCATGTAGATTCCACGTCACAATACGTTGACAAATTACGCTGAAACAACGTTGATTCAACAAGTTTGTGCCCAGTGGGATGTTACTTTAGAGAAAAACACAGTTAGCAAAAATCTGACAGGCACAGAGGAAAATAGAAAGCGGAGCAGAGGGAGTGAGAAAGAGATGGAGGGAAAGAAAGAGAGCAATAGAGAGATGTAAGTGGAGGGAGAGACCTGGGGCAGTCCCCACAGTAGCAGCCTTGGTAACAGGCTGGTGGTGACAGGACCTTAGGGCTCTGGGGTGTCCCTCGACAATGCCTGTTTAGACACCATGATAAGCACCTGGACCTTAGAAGTACAACTTCCTCACCACACAC
>NC_036839.1:39125593-39126304 GCF_002910315.2 Salvelinus sp. IW2-2015 | reverse complement strand
ACACACACACACACACACACACACACACACACACACACACACACACACACACACACACAGAGTTCTCCAGAGAGATCTACGGACGACTACAGTTTCCAGTGGTATCCATGGAGACCCTCAGGGATTCCAGATTCCTCCAGGTAGGCAATCTGATAGATAGTGAACCTGTTGTGCTATACAACATATTCAGGGAGTGTCACTTTCAGTGACAGCCTAATTTACCATATAACACATCATGTTTAATGGCATTAGGCCTAACTCCATGTCACTGTAACCATTATGTTAACTGTGGTAAATGGATTACGGCGGGATTAATGTTTTAAGGGGCATTACCTGATAGGCCTTATTGGTGTGACTTTTGTAGTTACTACTAGTTGGGTTCCGTTTACACATTACCATGAGTGGTTTTGTTTGAAATAGCATGCTGTTTAGCCTACAGTCTGCCACTGGCATATAGCTGGTTACACAACTTGTTTGGTTTTACTACACGGCAGACAGAGAGGGAGGACACTTGCATGCTCTATGAGCACAACCTAGTGGCCAAAATGTGAACTGCACGAGAGTCCAACCACTGCTCTCCAGCTAGGCTACTGGGATAGGAGATTCTGTCAATGGCTTTAGTTTAGTAGACAGGTAAAATGGATTTAGTTTAGTAGACAGGTAAAATGGCTTTAGTTTAGTAGACAGGTAAAATGGATTTAGTTTAGTAGA
>NC_036839.1:39116627-39125028 GCF_002910315.2 Salvelinus sp. IW2-2015 | reverse complement strand
AAATGGATTTAGTTTAGTAGACAGGTAAAATGGATTTAGTTTAGTAGACAGGTAAAATGGGCATGTTAATGGTCTTCATGGGGAGTTGTTTTTATTTATTGTCAAATGGCCAATGCTGGCTAATTCCATGTGGATATGGGTCCAGTCTAACTAGTCCTGGTAACGATGCTTCATGGGTGGCAGTTGTTGATCTGTTCAGAGGGTCCCTGGTTCAAGCCCAGGTTGGGGCAAGGGGAGGGACGGAAGCAAAACTGTTACATCTACACTGTGATAAAGGGATTATGCTGGGGCTATGCAAAGCCATGCTGAGGTACTCATGTCACAGAACTGGTTGGACTGCTTGCTGTGATGTCATTCGCTGCCGGATGAGCGGCTGTGCTGGCGGCAGCGATGCGCATGTAGGACTATGCATGCAGTCTGTTGCTCCAACGCATCACAGCGAACTGCATCTGACAGCTTGCCAGGTTGGAGAACAAAAAAAAATGACCAAACACAGAAGAGAGAAAACCAGACCCGCTGGATTTCCACAAGCCCAGAGTCACCTGCATCCACCCGATAGATGAGAAGGAAAAGGAAGGAGAGATCTTTCGTTGTGGCCGTCCCCCCTCAAAGCTCGCATGTATGAAAGGATAATGTTTTTGTTTTAATGTCTGGGATGATTGTGTACCAGGGGTAGATATTGAAATACGCAAGCAAAAACACACCGCTTCGTTGTATTTTTCACCGCGACTGAGGCCATGAATTCGGCAGAGCAGACGGTCACTTGGCTGATCACACTGGGGGTGCTGGAATCGCCGAAGAAGAACATTTCGGATCCCGAAGCATTTCTCCAGACCTCCCTCAAAGATGGGGTTGTCTTGTGCAGACTGCTGGAGAGACTGAGCCCGGGCTCCACTGACAAAGTAAGGGCAGAACTGCCGTTTGTCTTCCCTTCTTTGGCTCGTCTATGCCGCCGTGAACGTGACATGACGCGGTTCGTCACCTCGCTTTTCTTTGCCAACTGGTCCATGAAGAGATTATTTTGTAGGTCACGAGAACGTGGGTTATCGTCCCTAAAAACAGTACCAAATGGTGGCACATATGTCAGTACTCTTACGCGTGTGATAGGCTATAGGACCTACAGACAGACAGAGCAGACCGTTCGCTGTGGCCGATGCTAGTCACGATCTATTCTGTGCGCAAATTATCAGTACCCTTTGTAGATTCTTAAAACAAACGTTTTTTTACTCTATGGTTTGGGAGTGGTGTAACCTATGGATTTTTTAGGGGGGTGGACACAAAAGGACACAGATAGTCTACAGATGCGGTGTGAGATTGGAATCCAAAGCGCATTACGCGGCATTACGTTAATGTACATGATCTAAAGGCCTCTAGCCTATGGCCTAGTTATATGTATGTTTGACAGTGACACATATGACCCGGATCAACAGCTGGAGATGAGGGTAGACAGAAACCACAAGAGCGGCCTCCATTGAAAGCAAAAGCGCACAGACAGGGACCCTCTCCACACTTAAAGCAACAGTGCGGTATTTGTAATGTATGTCTATCAGCACCTCCACTCAGTACAGCCCTGTACTGTATTGTGTAGCTTTTTAGACGGATTGGACAGGTTGGGCGTTCCCTTGGCAACCAAATGGCTCTCTGACAACAAACAGACTGGCCTAGTGCTGTCTGGACAGTGGCCACATCTGGGAGAGAGAGACACCTATATCACCTTATAGGAGAACATCACCTATAGCCTAATCTAACAGGGTTCAGCCCAACCATTGATTCTGTTCTTATGGTCCGATAGGTTTTGGTCACAGGTACAAAGGAGGGTAAAGAGTGATGTGCAGTGTTCTGTTTTTAAAATATCAAACAGTGAGAGTGAAAGTAAAAAAAAAAAAAAAAATAAAAAAAAAAAAAAACTAGCAGCCTAACCCTTTCCCTAACCTCTTCCCCACCTCCTACTCACCCCTACCCCTCCTACCCCACCTCTTTACCCCACCTACCCCACCTCTTTCTCCCTACCCTACCCCACCTCTTACCTCACCTCCTTACCCACCTCTTACCCCAGCCTCTTACCCCAACCTCTTACCCCACCTCATTACCCTACCTCTACCCCCGATCCTTCTTAACCGACCTTACCCTCTTTACCCCACCGCCTTACCCCACCTCTTACCGCAACCGCTGTTACCCACTCTGACTTCTTCCCCACCTCTGTACCCTCAACCTCTTACCCCATCTCTTACCCCACCCTCTCTACCTTAACCACCTCTTACCCTAACCTCTTAACCCACCTCTCCCTACCTCTTACCACTACCTCTTAACCTACCTCTTACCCCTACCTCTTACCCACCTCTTACCCCACCTCTTACCCCACCTCTTACCCTACCTCTTAACCTATCTCTTACCCCACCTCTTACCCACCTATACCCGCACCTGCTTCACCCCACCTCTTACCGCTCCTCTTATACCACCTCTTACCCCACCTCTTACCCACCTCTTACCACCTCTTACCCCACCTCTTACCCCACCTCTTACCCCCACCTCTTAACCTAACCTCTTACCCCTACCTCTTACCCCACTCTTACCCACACCTCTTACACCACCTTCTTACCCTTACCCTACCCCACCTCTTACCACACCTCTTACCTCACCTCTTACCTACCTCTTACCTACCTCTTAACCCACCGTCTTACCCACCTCTTAACCCCCACCTCTTACCCTACTCTTACCCTTACTCTATACCTACCTCTCTTACCCCACCTCTTACCCACCTCTTACGCCCACCTCTTACCCACCTCTTACACTACCTCTTACCCACTCTCTACCCACCTCTTACCCACCTCTTACCCCACCTCTTACCCACCTCTATACCCACCTCTTACCCCACCTCTTACCCCACCTCATTACCCCACCTCTTACCCCACCTCTTACCCTACCTCTTTACCCTACCTCTTACCTACCCACCTCTTACTTACCCTACCTCTTACCCCACCTCTTAACCTACCTCTTACCTACTCTTACCCTACCCTCTTACCCTACCTCTTACCCTACCTCTTACCCTACCTCTTACCTCTACCTCTTACCTACCTCTTACCCTACCTCTTCTACCCTACCTCTTACCCTACCTCTTACCCACTCTTACCCACTTTACCCCAACCTTCTTACCCACCTCTTACCCTAACCTCTTACCCTAACCTCTTACCCTACCTCTTACCCCACCTCTTACCCCACTCTTACCCACTCTTACCCACCTCTTACCCCACCTCTTAACCTACCTCTTACCCCACCTCTTACCCCACCTCTTACCCCACCTCTTAACCTACCTCTTACCCTACCTCTTACCCTACCTTCTTACCCTACTCTTCCCCTACTCTTACCTACCTCTTACCCACCTCTTACCCTACCTTCTTACCCTCCTCTTACCCTTACCTCTTACCCACCTCTTACCCCACCTCTTACCCTACCTCTTACCCTACCTCTTACCCTACCTCTTACCTACCTCTTACCACTACCTCTTAACCTACCCTACCCACCTCTTACCCTCACTCTTTACCATACTCTTTACCCTACCTCTTACCCTACCTCTTACCCCACCTCTTACCCAAACTCTTACCCTACCTTTTACCACCTCTACCACTCTTACCACTCTTACCCCACCTCTTACCCTACCTCTTTACCCTACCTCTTACCCCACCTCTTACCCACCTCTTACCACCTCTTACCCACCTCTTCCATACCCTACCCATTACCCACCTCTTACCCACCTCTTACCCCACCTCTTACCCTACCTCTTACCCTACCTCTTACCCTACCTCTTACCCTACTCTTACACATACCTCTTACCCTACCTCTTACCCTACCTCTTCCTCCCTACCTCTTACCCACCTCTTACCCTACCTCCTTACGCCTACCTCTTACCCTACCTCTTACCCTACCTCTTACCCTACCTCTTACCTCTTCAACCTCTCCCTACCTCTTACCATACCACTTACGCCACCTCTTACCCTACCGTCACACCTCTTCCCTACCACCATACCTCTCTACCCCCTACACTTCCTAAAACCCTACCACTCTACCGGCGTACTCACCCACCTCTTACCCACCTTTACCCATACTCTATACACCCAACCTCTTACCCCTATCTCTATACCCCTAACTCTTACCCATACTCTTACCCACCTCTTTACCCCAACCTTCTTACCCCAACCTCTTACACCTACTCTTACCCCCTACCTCTTACCCCTACCTTTAACCCTACCTCTTACCTCCCATCTTACCCCAGCACACCCTTTACACCTACCTGCATTACCCCCTCTTACCCCACCCTCTTAGTACCTCTTACTACCTCTTACACCTACCTTTAACCCCACCTTCTTACCTCACCTGCTTACCTATCGTCATACTCTTACCGACTTACCTCTACCGTCTACCCTACCTCTTACCCCACTCGTTACCCCACCTCTTACCCTACCTCTTACCCACCTCTTACCCTACATCATTACCCTACCACTCTTAACCCTACCTCTTCCCTAGCCTTTAACCCCACTCTTACCCATTCACCTCTTACCATACCTCTTACCCTACCTCTTACCGTATCCCTCTTACCCACCTCTCTTACCGCGCACCTCTACCCCCACCTCTACCTACCCTCCATACTCTTACCCTTACCTCTTACCCCACCTCTTTACCCACAACCTCTTACCATACCTCTTACGCACTCTTACCTACCTCTTACCCTACCTCTTACCCCACCTCTTACCATACCTCTTACCCACCTCTTACCCCTACCTCTTTCCTACCCTACCCACCTCTTACCTACCTCTTACCCCTACCTCTTACCCTACCTCTTAACCCTACCTCTTACCCCACCTCCTTACCCTACCTCTTACCATTTACACCTCTTACCCCACCTCTTAACCTACCTCTTACCCCACCAGCTTACCCCCACCTGCTTAAACCTACTCTTACCAGACTCTTTAACCCCACCTCTTACCTACCTCTTACCCCACCTCTTACCCCACCTCTAACCTACCTCTTACCATAACCTCTTACCCCACCTCTTACCCTACCTCTTACCCTACCTCTTACCCCACTCCTCTACCCCACTCGTTACCCTACCTCTTACCCCACCTCTTACCCCACCCTCTTACCCCACCTCTTACCCTACCTCTTACCCTACCTCTACCACCTCGTACCCCACCTCTTACCCCACTCTTACCATACCTCTTACCCTACCTCTTACCCCACCTCTTACCCCACCTCTTACCCCACCTCTTACCCTACTCTTACCCTTACCTCTTACCCATACTTCACCCCACTCTTTCCCCACCTCTTACCTACCTCTTACCCTACCTCTTACCCTACCTCTTAGCCCTACCTCTTACCCCACCTCTTACCATTACCTCTTACCCTACCTCTTACCCTACCTTCTTACCCTACCTCTTACCATACCTTCTTACCCCAACCTCTTACCCTAACCTCTGTACCCACCTCTTACCCACCTCTTATCCCACCTCTTACCATACCTCTTACCCTACCTCTACCCTACCTCTTACCCCACTTCTTACCCCACCTTACCCTACCTCGTTACCCTACCTCTTACCCCACTCGTCCTTACCCTTACCAATACCTCTTACCTACCTCTTACACCCTACCCACTCGTCTTACCATAACCTCTTACCCCACCTCTTACCCTACCTCTACCTACCTCTTCCATACCTCTTACCCTACCTCTTACCCTACCTCTTACCCTACCTCTTACCCCACCTCTTACCCTAACTCTTACCCCACCTCTTACCCAACTCTTACCCACCTCTTACCCTACCTCTTACCCCACCCTCTTACCCTAAACCTTATTGCCTACCCTCTACCCCACCTCTTACCCTACCTCTTAATCTACCTCTACCACTAAACCGGGTTCATAATCCAAATCCCAATCCTCCCTTCCCCATAACACTGATACCTCACACTCTTCCCTTTGTTGAGCCCACACCTCTGCTTATTCATGTCTCTGTTTAGTCTGATGTTTTGGTTTTGATCTCTGTTTTGTTGTTTTTCTTGTTAATGTTCTAAATTGTAAAGCAACGTTGGGTCCTTGAAAAGAGCATATAGAGTCCCATGTGTATTATTATTATATTATTAGTCCACCCTCTTGCGAAAAAATGTACTTACTCATTATCTAATTTTCTATTCTGTTCTGTTTGGTTATAAGATCTATTATATTCTGTTTGTTATAATCTATTCTGTTCTGTTTGGTTATAACTCTATTCTATTCTGTTTGTTATAATCTATTTATAATCTGGTTTGGTTATTAATCTTCATTCTGTTCTGTTTGTTTAATCTATTCTGTTCTGTTTGGTTATAATTATTATATTCTGTTTGGTTATAATCTATTATATTCTGTTTGGTTATAATCTATTATATTCTGTTTGGTTATAATCTATTCTGTTGTGTTTGGTTATAATCTATTATATTCTGTTTGGTTATATTCTATTCTGTTCTGTTTGGTTAAATTCTATTGTGTTCTGTTATATTCTATTAATTTGTGTACTATTATATTCTGTAACTGCATGGACTAGACTGTTACAGGCCTAGGTCATTACTCTGCTATTAGATCTATACTTCCAATGTTTCAGCAGTGCTATATTTTCTCTGGGATTATATCTCATGACAGTCATGTAGCCATATGGTTATAGACTGGGAGATAAACGTCAGATCTAATTCAAGATTCATAGGCTGGATTACATCCATTCACATTGGCAGTGTGGTTAGTTTCACCTATTTATTTCCCACCCGTTCTTTTATAGGCTGTTTTGTTGTTGGTGGGAGAGACACATTTTATCCATTCCGCCTCTATGTTCACAGAGGAGTCGCCAGCGTCATCCCCTCACTCATGCTGTGTGTTGTTGAAGGCTCACTGAGCTCCCATTCGCCAACGTCTTTTCTCTCAATCCAATGCCTTCTTCCCTGCTAGAGGATTTGTATTTTGTAGCTGGCCTATTGTAGAAGCAAGTCAAGACGAGGGGATGTGGGCTTCTCATCCAAATCAAAAAGCGCACAAGACTCTAGAGCTTCAAATAGAAGAATAAAAAAAATATATATCGAAATTCGTGTTTCTCATGTGCATTTCTGTTCTGCCAGATCTACCAAGAACCGAAGAACGACGGCGACCGCTTGAGCAACATAAAGGAGTTTCTCAAAGGTTGCACTTCGTTTCGCGTCGAGGTAAGTTCTCCGTAAAATAACCCCACAAACACAACATTAATACGAAAGATATGCGACAGAAATTACGTTAAATGTTATTTAATATCCAGTGTGAGACAAAGACAATGTGGGGGGAGGCTGGACTGCGAGCCTAGAACAATCACCTACCGCCGGCTGTGAAGCTGCCTTGCTTGTCGCCATCCACGATCGTAACAATGTAACAATCATTTAGCATTTCTCTGACGCCATCGTTTAAAACAGTAACAGTCAACGTAACATTCTTGTAAGTAGGCTTCAAGCACAGATAGTTTGTAGTTATGTGATACATTTTGATACATTTTGATAATCGGGCTATCAGACTGATGCCTTGACATTATGTAAATCGTTGTCTTTCCTCTCTGTCCCAATAGTGCGTGGCGTTGCTCTTTTGTCCCCCATTCTTGATTTTGAAACTCGACCTAGGTATCCAGATACCCGCATGCTTGGTCAATGAATCCACCCCGAGGATTCTTCTAGTTGTTGTCAGAATGTGTGGTCTTCAAACTCACTATTTAGTGTCCCATATAGGAAGTCTTCAGTCTCCCTCATGAATTGTTATTGGGATGTTTTGGTGTTTCTTTCCTACATCAGCACCGATGCTGTCAATTATATCACAGAGACTTTGACAACAATGATTAGGGTTGAAGATCTGATACTAAATCTGTGGTTTGAGGACAATTATTTCTTATTTAACCTTTATTTAACTAGGCAAGTCAGTTAAGAACAAATTCTTAATCACAATGACGGCCTACTTGTAAAGCACCCCCTGCCAAACCCTCCCCTAACCCGGACGACACTGGGCCAATTGTGCGCCGCTCTATAGGACTCCCGATCACGGCCGGTTGTGATACAGCTCGGGACCGAACCAGGGTCTGTAGTGACGCCTCTAGCACTGAGATGCAGTGCCTTAGATCGCTGCACCACTCGGGAGCTTAAAGCTTATCGAGAGTGAGCTGAGGACACACACACACACACACACACACACACACAACACACACACGACAGTACACCACAGAAGAGAGAGTTTGGTACTAGTGTCATTGCATAGAGGAGTCATTTGAACCCCAGTCTGGACAAAAACAGCTCAGTGTTCATCTGAACCATTGACTTTTTCCCACTAACACTGCAGGCAGGAGAGAGAGAGAAGAGAGATGAGAGAGAGAGAGAGAGA
>NC_036839.1:39107482-39116527 GCF_002910315.2 Salvelinus sp. IW2-2015 | reverse complement strand
ATACCCGCTAATATCAAAATCCAGAAAAGAGACGTTAAATTCTACAACCACCTAAAAGGAAGCGATTCCCAAACCTCCATAAACAAAGCCATCACCTAAGAGAGATGAACCTGGAGAAGAGCCCCTAAGCAAGCGGGTCCTGGTGCTCTGTTCACAAACTCAAACACACCCCACAGAGCCCAGGACAGCAGCACCAATTAGACCCAACCAATCATGAGAAAACAAAAAGATAATTACTTGACACATTGGAAAAAATTAACAAAATAACTGAGCAAACTAGAATGCTATTTGCGCCTAAACAGAGAGTACACAGTGCAGAATACCTGACCACTGTGACTGACCCAAACTTAAGGAAGGCTTTGACTATGTACAGACTCAGTGAGCATAGCCTTGCTATTGAGAAGGCCGCCGTAGGCAGACATGGCTCTCAAGAGAAGACAGGCTATGTGCACACTGCCAACAAAATGAGGTGGAAACTGAGCTGCACTTCCTAACCTCCTGCCAAGTATGACCATATTAGAGAATGTAACGCTCGTCCTCCTCCTCGTCTGAAGAGGAGCATGGATCGGACCAAAACGCAGCGTGGTTTGAATACATACTTGTTTTATTAAAGAAAGACGAACACGAAAAAACACTTGATAAACTACAAAATAATAAACGACGTTTAACAGACCTGAACTTGAGAACATATAACATGAACGCACGAACAGGAAGGACACACGAATGAATGAACGAAAACAGTCCCGTGTGGGCACAAACACTGACACAGGAACAATCACCCACCAACAAAACAGTGAGAACAGCCTACCTAATATGGTTCTCAATCAGAGGAAACGTAAAACACCTGCCCCTGATTGAGAACCATATCAGGCTAATTGAAAATAACCCAACATAGAAACACATAACATAGAATGCCCATCCCCACTCACGCCCTGACCATACTAAACAGAGACAAAACAAAGGAAATAAGGTCAGGAACGTGACAGAGACACATATTTCCCTCAGATTACACAGATCAACAAAGAATTCGAAAACAATTTTGATTTTGATAAATGTCCATATCTTCTGGGTGAAATACCACAATGTGCCATCACAGCAGCAAGATTTGTGACCTGTTGCCACAAGAAAATGTCAACCAGTGAATAACAAACACTATTGTAAATACAACCCGTATTTTTGCTTATTTATTTTCCCTTTTGTACTTTAACCATTTACACATCGTTACATCACTGTAATATGACATTTGTATTGTCTTTATTCTTTTGGAACTTCGGCGGAGTGTAATATTTACTGTTCATTTTTATGTTCATTTCACTTTGTATATTATCTACTTCACTTGCTTTGGCAATGTAAACATACGTTTCCCATGCCAATAAAGCCCCTTGAATTGAATTGAAGTGAGAGAGAAGAGAGAAAGAAAGAAAGAGAGAGAAGAGAAAGAGAGAGAGAGAGAGAGAGAGAGAGAGAGAGAGAGAGAGAGAGAGAGAGAGAGAGAGAGAGAGAGAGAGAGAGAGAGAGAGAGAGAGAGAGAGAGAGAGAGAGAGAGTCATGTATTTAAACAGGTCTTTGATAAGGAAGTATAAGGAAGGAAGCATTACTTGCTAATCTCTAATAAGCGGTTTATTAAAACATTTACGGACACAAAACAATCACATTGGGACAGACACTTTGATAACTGCATTTAGAATACAACAAGATGCATTTGACGTATTTGTTATCACAATCACTTCGAATTCCTGGCCAGGCCCCCTTATATTTGTGGTCTGAATATGTCATTTGCGTTTAAATTGCATTATCATACGAAATAAAACAGAAATTTGATGAAATTCCGATAATTTCACCTGAGTTAATGGAATTTTGAGCAAACTAATTATCTGTCTTTGCCGGAGAGCTGATGTATTTCTTTGGAAAGGCTTTTAAATGTAAACATTAATGGCCTCCTTGATTAGCATTAGAATAGTGTGTCATTGTCCTGCGTACCCTTCCTCGTATTGGATACGGCATCTGCCCCCTGAGCTCTGCTCTCAAAGAAACACTCACGCGTGTGCACGCACGCACGCACGCACGCACGCACACACACACACACACACACACACACACACACACACACACACACACACACACACACTGATTACTTACCTCAGCCACCAACACGGACCATTTGGCCGCTCTGTCCAGTTGAAACACAGAATCATTCCCAATGTTATTTTTAAAAATCAAAAAACAGAAAACATGAGGTAAAGAAAAACATTTATGTAGTGTGAGGAGCAGTTCAGTGACAGTGTTCTGTTTTTATCTCAGCATCTGCCGGCCCAGACGGCATYCCTAGCCGTGTCCTCAGAGCATGCGCAGACCAGCTGGCTGGTGTGTTTACGGACATATTCAATCTCTTCCTATCCCAGTCTGCTGTCCCCACATGYTTCAAGATGTCCACCATTGTTCCTGTACCCAAGAMAGCAAAGRTAACTGAASTAAATGACTAYCGCCCCRTWGCACTYACTTCCATCATCATGAAGTGCTTTGAGAGTCTAGTCAAGGATCATATCACCTCCACCCTACCTGATACCCTAGACCCACTCCAATTTGCTWACCGCCCAATAGGTCCACAGATGATGCAATCGCCATCACACTGCACACTGCCCTATCCMATCTGGACAAGAGGAATACCTATGTAAGAATGCTGCTCGTTGACTTTAGCTCGGCATTTAACACCATAGTACCCTCCAAGCTCATCATTAAGCTYGAGACCCTGTGTCTGAACCCCGCCCTGTGCAACTGGGTCCTGGACTTTCTGACAGGCCGCCACCAGGTGGTGAAGGTAGGAAACAACATCTTCACTCCACTGATCCTCAACACCCACAAGGGTGGGTTCTCAGCCCCCTCCTGTACTCCCTGTTCACTCCCTGTTCACTCCCTGTTCACTCCCTGTTCACTCCCTGTTCACCCATGACTGTGAATCATCAAGTTCAATCATCAAGTTTGCAGACGAAACTACAGTGGTAGGCCTGGTTACCAACGACGACGAGATGGCCTACAGGGAGGAGGTGAGGGCCATCGGAGTGTAGTATCAGGAAAATAACCTCACACTCAACGTCAACAAAACAAAGGAGATGATCGTGGACTTCAGGAAACAGCAGAGGGAGCACCCTCCTATCCACATCGACGGGACAGTAGTGAAGAAGGTGGATAGTTTTAAGTTACTTGGCGTACACATCACAAACAAACTGAAATAGGGCAAATCATCCGCAGCATGAAGCTCGCTCTTAATCACCCATGAGGCAATTTCAGGTTGTGGTTGAGGTAACAGCCACAGACCTACTTGTGCGAATACTCTCGAGCAACGACTGGAACGAACTGACCTGAAACAATCTCAGTCTGTCGATCTCCGAACGGACACACAGTCGGCCTTATTCATGAATCAGCCCATCACAGCTCTCATAGAGAGCTACTGCCCAACATAACGAGATCTAAGTCCTTCTGGCTCACTCCTAAAAGTACGAGACAGACTATAGATGAATCTGAACGGATTTTTCACCCTGATCGCAATACTTTGAGAGATAACACCACTTTAATAATGTTTAACATAGGAGGTATCAACTAGTCACTTAATACACGCACCTACCTTCTTTTAATACATAGCGTTCACTATCCAACCCTATTCACCGTCAATCTTTGATTCTAAGACTACCCACTCTCCACCTTTAACTAAATGTCTCCTACATAGAATTAAGGTGGTGAGGTCACTGACCGTTACACTTTATCAATAACACCACATTATACTGTCTTCAGGCAATCTAAGGTTGGGCTACAATCTAAATTTTGCTGAGGTCACTAGCAAGCACTATTAAAGATTAACTCACACGTTGAATTGAGTGTTGGTTAACCACATCACATACACATTACGCACTCATGCACATAGACATAGGTACATATAATCTCGTATGTCTGCTATCACCTTATACCACTCTACTTCGTCATCCTTCGCTCTCGTATGAGACCGACGGTGTCCTGCCGTCATCGCTCATCCCCTACTGGACTCAATTTAATAATAGCTAACCAATATATTCGTATCTTCATCCACAAACCTGTATTTGTGTGTATAAGAGTAGTATAGTGTACATAACTGTCAATAGAGTCTATCTTATCTTGTGTTAGAGTATTTACCTGCATAGTTGGAATACTCAGCATAAGCAACTAAGGCTCTTCACATACTACTCGCATATTTCTATCTATATCTCTATATCCACTGGCGATTTGTGCTATAGGCTGTCTATCCATAAAATTTGATTTGATTTATATTAAGATCATGCTCAAACAGTGTCTAGTGTGCTGAGTAATTTCACATTCCCAGTATTGCATTAACTAGTAAGCGCCGATTGAGTGGAAAATATTATCACAGTCTCCTAAAGAGAAAGCTTCTCATAAAATAGAGAGATGGCTATATATAGAGGAGGGAGAAGAGGTGGAGAGAAGGAAGAAGAGTGAGTATATATATAGAGGAGCGGTAGAGAGAAGTATATATATCTATAGCGGAGAGAGCAGCTAGGTAAACGAAGGAGCAGAAAATGAAGACTTGATATGGTATGCAAAGTGAGTCTATAATATCTATACTATATATATGTGAGGGCAGAAAAGAGGTAGGTAAAGATGAAGGGTGAGGAGGGAGAACGAGTAGAGAGAACAAAGAATTAGACACCAGCTAGGGATGAAGCAACCTAGACGAGCAGAGGGACCGTGACAGCAGAGGACTGACGAGGAGGAGGATGAGGTAGAATGAGGCAGCAAGGAGATGCTAAGATTAGGGAGAGGAGGGAGTATAGAGAGTATGGAGAGATTAGGAGACGGAGAAGAGGAGGGAGAAGAGGGAAAACGAGTGATGGTAACAAGGAGACAGGCTCAGGTGAGAGGAGGGAGTATACTGGGAGAAGCGTAGCGTGGCGTAGCCTGAGAAGAGTGAGGGAGGACGTGACGAGCAGGCGGTGAGAATAGAGAGAAGATACGAGCGAGACGACAAGAGAGAGGAGGGCACGAAGCGAGATTATAAGAGGAGGAGGAAGGAAGGAGTAAGACACGTAGTAACGACATGGAGAATAGAGTGGAGGTGCCTGAGAAGAGGAAGGTAGAGGAGGGATCTAACAGCGAGGGAGTGAGAGTGGGATTTGTTTAAGTAATAACTCGATGGATGGGTGCGAGAAGCAGAGAGTTACGAGAGAGTGGTTTTAAGATCTGACGAGGGAGGCGAGTGAAAGAAGAGAGTAGAAGAGGCTCAGGAGGTAGCCGAGAGAGGAGAGAGAGCAGGCGAGAATAGGAGCGTGTGAGAAAGGATGGATGAGATGAGTGGAGGCAGGCAAGAAGCGGGATGAGGAGGGGCCAAAAGAAGCATCGACAACCAGAGAGGGAATATGAAGCCTGGGGAGAGGGGGAATGATGAACGAGGGGAGTGAGGAGCATGAGTGAAACCTCAAGCGGCAGTGGAGTAACAATTAAGGTGAGTGCGTTTCATGCGAGAATCGAGAGCAGGAGAGAGTGCGTCGTAAGCAGAGGCTATCTAAGCGGCAGGTGATATGAGGCGAGGCTGTGAACCCACTCCGTTGTCCTTCCTGACATGGCAAACTCGACTCATTTAGAATTTCAGCGAGAGGTGGAGTTTGGGGTAGAGAGGCTAAGAATAGAGACCCTCGAGCCCCCCATGCCGAATGACACAACCCCATCACGCGCATATTGCGCTCTGCTCTCAACCTCTCTTCTCCTCTACTAGAGTAGCAATATAGCGAAAAACAAACCAGCACCCCAAGTTTGACGTAGCTGCAGGCGAGGTTCTTTTCAAGCCGGAGGCCTTAACGAGCCAGGGGCTAGAGTTCCCTACCAAATCCCAGGGGTCACTAGTGGGTGTCAGGCGTATCAAACAAGAAGTATTATAAAGCAGCTGCTTCCTTTTGCATTTAAATACGGAATACAAATAGCCATAGTCCCAGAGTTAAGGACTCCCAGGTACAGTTTTGCCATGTCACTTCCTATGAGGATTATTGTATGTAGTGGGCAATAGAGATTAACGTGCGTTCAACCAATGATTTGACTTGATATACCCGTTTAGAAATGCTACAATACAAATTTATGTCTAATGCGAGCTGTCAAATCTCTAATATGCAAGTGTGAGCCGTTTCGTGTGTGTGTTGAGAATGCTGTGTGTGTAGTGCTCTCGCTGCTGTTGCTTGTGGTGCGCGATGTGCGTGCTCTCTCGTCTGCAGCATATGTTTTGTATGAAAGGGGAGTGGATGCCAACCCCCAGTTCCGCCATCCATCACCACCTCATGTGCCTTGTCGCGGCTCTTAAGATAATCCTTCGGGCCAAACTAGACGATGCGAGCTTGTGCAATTGCTGATGTAACCTGAGAGAAATTTTGCGGGTTGTTGAGCTAGTGTGTGTGTGTGTGCTCGATGTGCGATCAATTCAGTCGCGTCCTATCCCTGCCTCCATGTTGTGTGTGTGTGTGTGTGATGTTGTCGTGTGTCGTGTGTGCATACCTCTTTCCCTTGTCTTTTGGTACACCTCTCGCTTCCTTCTTTCTTTCCTCTGTTTTTATCTATCCAGCAACAGCATGCTGCATTGATAGAATTAAGCTACAGACTTAATCTTGTTTGTGTGTGCGTGTCTGGAGTTTGTGTGCTCGCTTGACCATATACCTTGCAAGATGTGTCACAAGCCATATTTAAATCGAGCGACTAGTTTGCCTGATATTTTAATACTAGTCAGCTAGCAGGATACTGATTGCTTCTGCAGTACACATAAATTAGTGATGGAGTTTACATATCTTGAAGCGTTGATGTGCTCTTTCAATAACAGCGGGTTTCACATTTCTCTACTGGTTGGAAATTAAGTCCCTCATTTAATGAAATTACGTCCACCCTGTGTGTGTTTGTGTTGTGTTTTATCCTACGTATTGCTTGTGTTTTATCAGATCAATGTATAGCATATGATAGAATAGTGTGCTAAAACTATATAAGAGTAAATAATTTGGGACAATATGAACGCCCTGGTTTGGTCCCCTACTATGTTAGAAAAATTCAATTTTAGGCAAGTATATAAGGTTAGGGGTGTATTTCGGATGTAGGATTAGAATTAAGGATTGGGTCAAGGTGTAGCGGGTTAAGGGTTATTGGTCAGGGTTGTGTGTGTGTGTTGTGTGTGTTGTGTGATTGTCGTGAGTGTGTGTGTGTGCGTGCGTGGCGTGCATGTGCAGGTTTAGACAGTGCGAAAACATGCGTGCAGTTATGCGTTAGTGTTCTGCGTTCATGTGCGTATATGATTACATTACACACAGTTCCTCTTTAACTTATGAAAATCCTGAATTTCTATCTATTAGCTGAAATTTGCTGGGTAACTGCGTTGATGTCCCAGAACCGAGATTCTGCGGCGACTAAACATGCTTGTTTGTAGTGCGATGTCGGCTTGCGTGCCGTGCGCATATACATTGTAAAAGATGTACAGGCTACAATTGTGGCGCGAAGCGAGCATCTCGAGGGCAGCCGGTAAATAAAAAGTGTGACTGTATTTATGTTAGATTATCTGTTAGCTGGCTAATGAGATTAGTGATATGAGAAAGGGATGAGAACGGGAGAGAGAGAGAGATAGAGAGGGAGGGATGAGAGGGATGAGAGCGGGAGAGAGATAGATAGAGAGGGAGGGATGAGAGGGATGAGAGGGGGAAGGTGAGGATTACAGTAGTAGAGGGAGGGATGAGAGGGGTGAGAGGGGGAAGGTGAGGATTACAGTAGTAGAGGGAGGGATTAACCCTACGCTACAATATTTCTCCATTTATCAGAAACCCCACTGAGTCCCAACACTATCCTCCACACTCTTCCCTCTCTTTCTCTTCTCCTCTCATACTCTACTCCCTCATACTCTACTACCTCATACTCTACTGCCTCATACTCTACTCCCTCATACTCTACTACCTCATATTCTACTTTCAAACTCTACTTCCACATACTATACTACCTCATATTTTACTCTCATACTCTACCTGCTCATACTCTACTGCCTCATACTCTACTACCTCATACTCTACTGCCTCGTACTCTACTACCTCATATTCTACTTTTATACTTTACTTCCTCATACTCTACTACCTCATACTCTACTAACTCATACTCTACTGCCTCATACTCTACTAYCTCATACTCTACTACCTAATACTCTACTYTCACACTCTATTACCTCCTACTCTACTACCTCACGCTCTACTACCTCATACTYTACTCTCACACTCTACTACCTCATATTCTACATACTCTACCCTCTCATACTCTACTGGTTCAAACTATACTACCTCATACACTACTACCTCAAACTCTACCATTTCATACTCTACTATCTCATACTCTACTACCTCATACTTTACCGCCTCATACTCTACTGCCATCACCTTTATCCACCATGACAATCTGAACAACAGACTTATGATGGGGAGGAAACTTATGTCTTGACTAAATTCTTTAAATCAAATGTACCTAACTAATGGGAAAGAATTCGTAATATTCCAGATTCCTAAGATTAATAACTGTACAGGAGTTATTTTTAGTATTTTATATTTGTATAACTTTTTTTTCACCCAAGGAGAATTATAGAGGCAAGGTTTTATCAATTAGCCGTAACACCTTCCCTCGGATTGGCCTGAAATGAGTGTATGATTATAACAGTCACGGCACGACAGAAACTCTTAGAGGCCACCGCGTGCTAATGGTGTCGCCATAATGGTGGTTGGAATTCACGGTAAAGGCTTTTCACAGTGTGGAGCTTGAAAGGGGGATGTGGGGAGAGTGGGAAGCGACGGGTAGAGGTATAAGTAAAGCTCCTTAACCCTTCTAACACATATCTCTAATTAGGGCTCACAGTCAGTCATTACGGCAGTCATAAGTAGTAGCACTATGGCTTTCCAGACAAGCTCACTCCAGAGGGAGAGAAGGAAGGAGCGGGATATTTACAGGAGAGAGAAGAGAGAGAGGCAGAGGCAGAGAGAGCGAGGAGATGGAGTTAGGAGTGAA
>NC_036839.1:39078287-39101625 GCF_002910315.2 Salvelinus sp. IW2-2015 | reverse complement strand
GAGAAGTAGAAAAAGTATTTACGTCAGTCTTAGACTTTTTTTATTAGAGTATGACGGGATAGTTTTTTAGAGATAGAGGAATATAGAATAATTAGGTGTAGAGTTTGCAGCAGATTGAGCTCAATGAGTGAGTAGAGTACAAAGCAGTTTAGAGTATGACAGGGATAGTATGATATGAGCAGTTACAGTCAATGAGGCAGTTGAGTATGAGATCAGTAGAGTAGGAGATAGTAGAGTGGTACAGAGGGGTAGAGCATGAAGCAGCTAAAGTGATGAAGAAGTAGAGTTAGGAGGTAATTAGAGTATTAGGTAATAGAGTATGAGATAGTAGAGTATGAGCAGTAGAGAGTGGGAGGCAGATTCGAGTATTGACGATAGTAGAGTAGAGCAGCTAAAGTATGATGGTAGTAGAGTATAGGTATTAGAGTCTGAGGCAGTAGAGTCATGACATAGATTTAGAGTATGACTGTGATGATTATCTGGAAGGCCTGTGTAGGACATTGTATGAAGTAGAGGTACTAGGTATTCCAGGGAAACAGCATGATGGACACACTGTTTCCCCCAAAGACCGTGATTGTCCTCCGCTGTTGGCTGTGGGATTCACATTGGCCTCCATGCGGGGGCGCCGCCAGGCATTGTGGGCCCCATGAAAAGATATCACATTGGGCCCCACCACCACAGGCCACACCAACCCTGCGCAATTGCTGTAACCACACACCTCCAGAACCCATTCAACCCATTCAAAGCCTTAAATACCTATACCATTGCAGGCTTACAACTCTCTTGTAGTCCAGTATTTACTGTAGGATATTTACTGACAGTGAGCTGTGAAAATATAACACTGTGCAGACATTCATGCAACATTCTGCATACAGTGGAATTCACTATTTGATGCAAGACTGATACCCTCTATAAGAAATGTGCTGAAGGCCATCTTTTACAGTCTAAATGTAATTTTAATGGTAAAATTCTTGAATGCAAAATTCTCTTAAGGTTAATGAATAACTTAAAATAAATATACATTAACCTCTTCAATTAAAATAAATTAAYATTATCATCTATAGAATGATATAACAAACAAAATAATCAAATCAGCAGCAGATTGTTGAACTAAGTATACAYACCAACTAGAACATAAGCTGCTGTAAAAGTGGAAATGGAAAATGGAAAACAACATGGAAATGAAAAGGCCTGATGGTGGCGCTAGAGGAAAGGTCAAGAGGTCACCAAATCAGTAGGTTTCTTCCACTTGGGGTCTTGATTGTGCACAACACATTTTATGGCAATCCAGCCATTTATATATCTTTGAGATATATCTTGTTCTCAGTCTGTTCTCAGTCTTGTTCTCAGCCTGTGGGCATCATGTGTGTAGKGATCCAATATCCATAGCCATGCCATTTAACAGTTATCACTGGCCCTTGCTCAGCCTTACTCACCAAGAGCCCAGCRCCRAGCCTTCTTGCTAGCAAAGTCCCTGATAAGGTCTTTGAAGTCCAGCTTTCTAGCTAACTGACTTTCAATGGACAGCATGGCAAGACTGCAACGCCTGTCCTGGGACATAGTGGACCTCAAATAGTTTTTTTAATCAGTTTTAGCTTACTGAAAGCTTTCACCAATCAGGCAACCAGTCACAGCCAGTGTGCAAAAATATGTCATCCAAAAATGCTTTGCAGCTGCATCTTACAAATTGCATTCAGGAGACCAAGAAAGTGAACACGTTAGGGGGGGGAAGGTGGCAGCAAATACAGAGTTCAGGTGTCTTACTTCATTGAAACTCAGGTGTAAGATCTCTGGAATACTTCATGATCAGTGGTTGGCACACAGAAGGGACTATAAGAATATTTTAAAGATAAATACACAACGCAGAGAATGAGAGGASGGGAGAACTAATGGTCAATAGGGAATTGTAAATAGGAGTTGTGTTTCAGTTCAACATCTGTTTAGAATCTATGGAATGTCACTCCTGAACTCAGAGCTACGTGTGCTACGTGTGCTATGGTATGCACATTGAGTCTGGAGMAGGATACTTGTTATTTGGCCATTGGCCCAGTTGTACTGCAAGGACTTCTGATTGGTCAACCCCAGGCTAGAATGGGGGGTTATAAATGGCATCCTGTTTCTTTGTTCTGTGTAGAAAAGCTGAAGACAGGGAAGACTGAACATCTACCTCCCAGCATAACATCTATGATTTGTCCTCTTTGAATAAACCTGTTTTTCTCCCCCTGATTTGTTTTGGTGTTTGTGTTATTKARGAATAACATCAACTGCTAACAGGACTTTATCATCACTAATCTGCCCAACTTCCAGAACAGCAGAAAATGATTCTACAATTTTTGCGGTGGTGTGGAACCTAGTGTCCAAGTCACTTATGATGTTGTCCAAAGCAGTAAAAAACACTGTGTTCTGAAACACCGTTGCTGCACTGTCCTGAGCTGTCTCMTCTTGAGAGGTCTCATCATGGAATATCTTCCTTTTCCTCTGGTGGCTGTGTYMCTTGCTAAATTGAGGTGCAACAGCCATTTGCGTAGCAATCAGTGTTGCCTCAGACAGGAGAGACTCCCATCCATATCTAAGAGCCTGCATCTCTTCCTTAAAGGCTCTGATATTGGCTGCCTCTGTGTCAAGTAGGATTTTTCCTGACTGGAGAATCACAGTCCTGTCCTCAATGCATTGCARTACCTGCAATTATTTCAACTGACATGTCATTCAACACAATGCTGCTGAGCCTCTAATACACAGGCCCTCTGGATGTTTACTTTTTGCCAAAAACAAGAAAAGAAAAAGGAACTGTTTTATTAGTACATTTAACATTTACATTTAAGTCATTTAGCAGACGCTCTTATCCAGAGCGACTTACAAATTTTATTAGTACATTGTAAATAAAATATTATATTAATGATGATAGGTTAATAATTTAATATGGATTTCTTTTAACCCAATGTTCTAATAATGTTTTAGGGCCACTGTCAGTCACAGGCCCTAACTTTTTCCCCCATCCATGGGTCCTCTCACTCACTCACTCACTCACTCACTCACTCACTCACTCACTCACTCATTCACTCACTCACACACTCACTCACTCACTCACTCACTCACTCTGTCTTTCATTATGACAAAATGTTACATCCTGTGCAGACTCACTGTTTTGCTGATTTGGCCACCTTTCCTCCACATAAACCCTCAAGAAAAGTGGAGAAGATAGGAGGATCATACAAGATGTGGGTGGATCATTCGATCACAACTCGTCATAGCCACTGCATGATGATTTAAGATTTAATAGGACAACTCTTACAATGTTGTCTGCTGAGATGGGGGTTGAGTGTCTGCCTGCTTGCAGGTGGGTTTTAGGTGTGAAGTCCCCCCTCTCCTTGAAGCGTGTCTCTAGTAAAGTGTTTTCCTGTGGGGGTTTTCTGTCAGTCAGAGATCAGACCTGGATGAATGGAGCTCCTCTTTTACCTCATTTTCTCTCTCCAGTCTTTTAGGCCTGACCCACCCTACTATGTTCTACTCCCTCCTTTTCTCTCCTAACCCTTTTTCTTTCTATCCAATCACCTTTCTTCAGTCCCCTTCTTCACTTCTTCTCTTTTTCTCCCTCTCTCTGTTCGTTTTCTCATGCCATGTGCCTTTTCTACTTCTTCTCTGTTTGTCTTCTCTCTCACTCTGTCTTCTCTCTCACCCCTTCCTCTCTCTCACCTCATTCTTCTCTCTCACTCTGTTCTTCTCTCTCACCCTGTTTTCTTCTCTTTCACCCCGTTTTCTCTCTCACCCTGTTCTTCTCTCTCACCCCTTCTTCATCTCTCACCCTGTTCCTTCTCTCTCACCCTGTTCTTCTCTCTCACCCCGTTCTCTCTCTCACCCTGTTCTTCCTTCTCACCCCGTTCTGCTCTCTCACTCTGTCTTCTCTCTCACCCCGTTCTTCTCTCTCACTCTGTTCTTCTCTCTCACCCCGTTCTTCTCTCTCAACCTCCGTTCTTCTCTCTCACTCTGTCCTTCTCTCTGTGCTTTGTCTTTTGTCTCTTAGACAGACAATCAACAGGTATGTCCCTCATAAACTCCACATAATGTACAGTGACATCAGAGCATTATATGTTATGCAGGTGTGAATTGAGGACCCCAAAAACGACCGTTAATGAAACAGAGTTCTATATTCCAGATATCAAACAAACAATGATTCTCCTGGAATATTCAAAGGTAAATCCAAAACAGGAAACCGAAATCCTCTCGTCAAGTAGAGAAGGAACGGGGACAGGAGACGCGGACCACAGACTGCAGGTCGCCGTTCAGAAGGCACAGCCGCAGCTACATAGACACCCGCTCAACAACGCCCAGCAATCTGAAGAAGGCAAAAACACGACAGGGCGGAACAAGGACACAGGAACAGCAAACATCAAACAAGGGAATCCGACAAGGACAGAGAGGGGAAAACAGACGGGAGAAATAGGGACTCTAATCACGCAGGGCAAAATAGCGGGACAGGTGTGAAAAGAGTAAATACGGTCTTAGGAGAATGAGAAAACGAGCTGGAGAGCAGGAACGGCGAAGATAGAGAGGAGAGAGCAGGAGAGGGAGAGAGGGAGGAGAGGAGAGAGAGAGAGAAAGAGGGAAAAAGAACCTAATAAGACCAGCAGAGGGAAGCACAGGACAAGACATGATGATCAAAGACCAAAAACATGACAGTACCCCCCCACTCACCGAGCGCCTCCTGGCGCGCACCTCGAGGAGGAACCCTGGCCGGCAACGAAGGAAAATCATAATCGACACGAACGGTCCAGCACGTCCCGAGATGGAACCCAACTCCTCTCCTCAGGACCGTAACCCTCCCAATCCACTAAGTACTGGTGACCACGTCTCCCGAGAACGCATGTCCATGATCTTCCGTACCTTGTAAATGAGGACCCCGCAGGACGCTGAACGGTGGGGGCGAGGGGTACGGGGTGGAGAACAAGGGGTGTGAGAGAGAACACGGGGGTGAGGGGGGAGAGGAAGAACAGAGTAGGGAGGTGGGGAAGAAGGAAAGCAGGAACGGAGAACGACCGGAGAAAGAGCGGCGAAAAAGGCAGTTTGACACAAAAGCAGACATGGAGAGGAGGACAGGGGGAGTGAGGACGCGAGCAAACGAAGATGCTGCGGAAGAAGCGAGTCGCACAGCGAACAGGATGTAGGATAGGCAACCTGAGAGCCACACGACACGGACCAATGAACCGCGGAGATCAAACTTGCGAGAAGCGTACCATACGATAAAGGGGAACGGTTACGAGTAGGACAAGCCACAGCTCTCTGACCGCACAATACCTAGGACTCTTAACGCTACGTTATTGGACAACGGCTACTCAGAACAGTCTGCGCCCTGTAACGCCAACAGTCGCAAGACGCTAACCCTCCCTCAGGGTCGCTCACAAACGTTGGACAAAAGCCCGAGCGAGGACGGAACGCTGGGGACTCGGCGAGCGGACGAGAAACAGAGAGGCTGGTACCCAGACACTCATGAAACGGATGGATACAGCGGAGCTGAAAAAAAGAGTAGCAAGACGAAGGAGCGCAGTTCGTCGAGCGTACTCAGCCCAGGGAACTGTTCCTGCCAACACGCAGGGTTTCGAAACAAAGAGCTGCCGTACATATGCCGAACCAATCGACTGATTGGCCCGTTCGTGCGTGTGACCGTTAGGACTGGGGATGAAAACCCGCGGAAAGAGAACTGACGGAGCACCAAGTCTCAAACGACAGAAACTCCCCTCCAAAAACTATTGACAGAAGGGAATTGCGGAACCTCTGTCTGAAACGGCGCGGATTCTGAACAAGGAGGTCGAGGCCATTGAAATTGTTCTGAACACGACATTCTCCAATGAATGATTTGTTGCGCGTCTGCCTTCTAGCGGAAGGAAGACTTAGTCGAGGGAATGAAATGTGCCGCCTTTAGAGAAGCCTATCGATAACCCGTGAAATCAACAGTCTTCCCCGCAGAACGAAGGCGCAGACCGGTAATAAATCTAAGGCGATGTGAGACCATGGTCGAGAAGAATGGCGAAGCTAGGTCTGAGACAAGCGACCAGGCAGAGGAGAGTTACGCTGAACTTAGTCTGGCGGCGCAGTGCCGAACAAGGCAGCCCACGAAAACGGCGCATTGTCAGCCGGCTCGCTGACGTAGGCCACCAAAAAACCGCTGGCGTAATTAGAAGCAAGACGTACACCGAACGCCGGGGTGGCCACGCTAAACTTGGCAGAGTTGAACGCCCACTGAATGGAACAGCGAGAGACAGTAGAAGACAGGATACGAACAGAAAAGCGTTACAGGGACAAGCGCGTGCGACGCAGTGTGAGTGAGTGCTCTGCTTTACCTGTCTCTCAATTCCCAGAACCAGTTCAACCCGACAAACGACGCCCCTTCAGGGGAGATCCCCTCGGGGTCGGTAGAAGCTACCAGAAAACTATAAAAGACGCGATAAGGCATCAGCGCTTGGTGTTCTTATTTCCCGCGACGATAGGAAATCACGAACTCGAAACAGCGAAAAACCACACGGCCCCAACGAGCTTGACGTGCATTAAGTCGTTTGGCCAGAACGGATGTACTCAAGTCTTATGGTCAGTCCAAACGACAAAAGGACACGGTCGCCCCCTCCCAACCCACTGTCGCATTCGCCTTGATGGCTAAGCGCGATGCGCGAAGCAGTTCGCGGTTACCCACATCATATTTTGGCGTTCCGATGGCGACAGGCGATGAAGAAAAAGAAGCGCAAGGATGGACTCCATTATCGTTCACAGAGCTGGAAGCGCTGAGACAGAGATGGCTCCCACACGCCCCACCTCATGAAGCTTCGTCAACCTCGACACCATGAATTGTTTAGTGACGTCAGGAGTAACAAGGGTAGGGTGAGCGCGGATGATATGTAAAACGCTTCTTGAGGAGATCCTGAAAAAGCTCCCTCTGGGCGGAGAACGCGGACCACTTAAGCAAAGTCTTGACAGAAGTCCAGTAGACGTGGAGAGGGCAGGCCACCTTGACCGAAATTCACACGAATGAAACGCGCGATAGAAATTAGCGAAAACCGAGAAAGCGCTGGACAAACTCGACCATTCGTGACTAGGTAGAGAACGGAGCCAATCGCTGACAGCCTGGACCTTAGCGGGCATCCATCTGAATGCCTTCAGCGGAAATAACAGACACCTGAGAAATGTGACAGAGGAGAACATGAAGGCGACACTGTCTTCAGCCTTCACAGTAGAGAACAAATTGCTCTAAAAGGCGCGGCATACACGCTCGAACGCTGCTGAACATGAATCTCGAGTGACTGGTTAAAAAATCAGGATGATCGGCAAGGTAAACGCAAAACAAAATTGTTCAGCCATTTCTCTCAGTCACATCATTAACAATGCCTGGAAAGACAGCTGGAGCATAGCCAAGCCGAACGGGCAGAACCCGGGATTCAAAATGCCCTAAACGGACAGCTATTGCATAGTGTAAACGCCGTTTTCCACTCGCTCCCCCTCTCTGATGCGTACGAGATGGTAAGCGTTACGAAGGTCCAACTGAGTAACAGAACCTGGCTCCCTGCCAAAACTCGAAAGGCTGACCGACATAAGGCGCGAAGCGTGATAACGAATTCTTAACCTTATTGTCATTCAGCCCCTCGATAACTCCACGCAGGCGCGCAGGTACCGTCCTTCTTCTTAACAAGAAAAATCCCGCTCCGGCAGGGCGGGAGAGGAAGAACGCACCACAGAACCGGGACAGGCGTCGAGCAGAAACAGACAAGATAATTCCTCGAGAGCCTTACGTTCGAGCCGCACAGAGGAGTATAGTCTACCCCGAGGGGGAGTGGTCCCCGGAAGGCAATCAATACAACAATCATACGACCCGGTGAGGAGAAGGGAACTCGGCTCTGCCGACCGACTGAAGACCGTGCGCAGTCATGATATTCCTTCCGGCACTCCTGTCAAATCACAGCGTTCCTCCTGAGTAGAGGCGACAGAAGACACAGGAGGGATAGCAGACATTAAAACACTTCACATGACAAGAAACGTTTCCAGCGATAGGATAGAATTACTAGACCAATTAATAGAGAGGATTTATGACATACTAGCCAGGGATGACCCAAAACACAACAGGTGTAAAAGGTGAACGGCAAAAAATCAAAAGAAATGTCTCCACTGTGGTTACCAGCGATACTGTGAGCGTTAAAGCGTCAGTGATCTCACATCTGATACTGGCGGAGAAAGACTACCACTCTAAGGCGAACATGGCGTGGGCCCCTAACTGTCTGAGAGGAATGTCATGTTTCCAGCCCATGCTTCCGTCCAACAAACACCTTCAGCCCCCAGAGTCATCATAGCACTGCAGGAAGCAGCCGAACCGGTCCAGCGTTAGATGGACCGACAAGGTAGTGACAGGATCTGACTGGAGAGACCTGATATAGCGCTCACCAGTAGCCGCCTCCGCTTACTGATGAGCTCTTGGCCTTTTACTGGACATGACATGACAAAATGTCCAGCCAGAACCGCAATAGAGCAAAGGCCGGTTGGTGATTCTCCCGTTTCCCTCTCCTTAGTCGCGATGCGAATACCCTTCCCAGCGCCATGGGCTCAGTCTCTAGCCGCGTGGGAGGAGATGGTTGAGATGCGCGAAGGGAAACCCACCGTTAACGCGAGCTCTCTTCCACGAGCTCGGGTGACGCAAGATCTACCCGGTCGCTTCTAGCCGGATGGCGAGTGCAATCAAAGAGTCCACCGCTGCGAAGGAACCTCCCGGGAGAGAATCTCATCCTTAACCTCAGCGATGGAGGTCCCTCCAGAACAACGAGCGAAGCAACGCCGGCTCGCTTCCAGTCACTGGATGCCAGCAAGAGCTGCAACTCATAGAGTAATCCGTTATGGATCGATCACCTTGACATAGCGGCAAGCCAGGGCCCTGGAAGCCTCCTTCCCAAAAATTACTTGAACCATCAAAAAAACCCGTATATCTCCTCTTAAAGTTCTGATAAACGTTAGAAAACACTTCAGGCCCTTGCCTCCCAGATAGCTGTGCCCACGCCCGAGCCCGACCAGCAAAGGCACAGTGCATATGACGTAAGCGATCCGAGCTCTCTCTCTTGAGCTATGTGTTGGGCTGGAGAGAGAACACAATATCACACTGGGTGAGAAAGGCGACACTCGTGGGCTGCCCCAGAGTAACATGGTGGCGTTATTACCCTAGGTCCGGAGACTCGGAACCAGGAGAGCTATGCGGCACGAACGCAAGACTCTGAAACCTGTCCTCAGAGATCGGAACCTGAGCGGACAGGGTCTACAACGGCCATTGACGAGCAAGCAGGGACAATTCCTGCTCGTGTCTGACCGAGCATTGCTCCCTGATCTCGACGGAAGTGTTGCGCAGAATCCGTAGTCGCTGGGCCATTTTCGGTCGGATTCTTCTGATGTATGCAGGTGAATGAGGACCCAAAAGCGACGAATTAGAAACAGAGTCTTTATTCCAGTATCAACAAACATGATTGTCCTGGCATTATCCAAAGTAAATCCAAAACAGGAAACCGAAGATCCTCTCGTCAGTACGAGCAGGAACCGACCAGGAGACGCACCACAAGACTTGCAGGTCGCATTCGGAAGGCCACAGGCCGCGCAGCTGACTAGACACCGGCTCACACCGCAGCATCTGAAGAAGCAACAAACACACATGGGCGGAACAAGGACACAGAAGAGCAAACATCAAACAAGAATCCGGACCAAGGACATGAAGCGAAAACAGCAGGGAGAAATTAATGGGACCTCTAATTCAGAGCGGCAAATAGCGGACAGGTGTGAAAGAGTTACATGAGGTCGTTAGGAGAATGAGAAACAGTGGGAGCAGGAAACGGAAACGGATAGACAGAGATGAGAGCCTGGCGAGAGGGAGAGAGCGGAGGAGCGAGAGAGAGAGAAGAGAAAGAGGGAAAGAACCTAATAAAGACCAGCAGAGGGAAGCACACGGGACAAGACATGATGATCAAAGACAAAACATGACCAATTATACGTTCGTACAGCTCCTGTTCAAAATGTACTTTATATCTTACTGTACAATGCCTCTAATCATGAGCGGATGAAGACATATCTCCTTTTGCTTTCTTGTGTTGTTTTGATTTTGGTTGTTTCACATGGATATGCTGTGTTGTGTTGGATATGTGAGTATGTACAGTGCCTTCAGAAAGTATTCACACCCCTTGACTTTTTCCACATTTTGTTGTGTTACAGCCTGAATTTAAAATGGATTAAATTTAGATGTTTGTGTCACTGATCTACACACAATACTGTCAAAGTAAAAATCATTTTTTACAAATTGCTAAAAAATGCGTTTACATAATAAGATCCATGGACTCTCTGTGTGTGCAATAATAGTGTTTAACATGCATTTTGAATGACTACCTCATCTCTGTACCCCACACATACAGTTATCTGCAGGTCCCTCAGTCGTTTAGTGAATTTCAAACACAGATTCAACCACAAAGACCAGGGAGGTTTTCCAATGCCTCGCAAAAGAAGGGTACGTATTGGTAGATGGGTAAAACATAATAATAAAGTAGACACTGAATATCCCTTTGAGCATGGTGAAGTTATTAATTATGCTTTGGATGGTGTATCAATACACCCAGTCACTACAAAGATACATGCGTCTTTCCTAACTCAGTTGTCGGAGAGGAGGGAAACTGCTCAAGGATTTCACCATGAGGCCAATGGTGACTTTAAAACAGTTACACAGTTGAATGGCTGTGATAGGAGAAAACTGAGGATGGATCAACAACATTGTAGTTACTCCACAATAATAACCTAAATGACAGTGAAAAGAAGAAAGCCTGTACAGAATACAAATATTTCAAAACAAGCATCCTGTTTGCAATAAGACACTAAAGTAAAACTGTTTAAAAAATCCTGAACTTTATGTCCTGAATACAAAACGTTATGTTTGGGGCAAATCCAACACAACACATCACTCAGTACAACTTTTCCTGTTTTCAAGCATGGTGGTGACGGCATCATGTTATGGGTATGCTTGTCATTGGCAAGGACTAGGGAGTATTTTAGGATAAAAAGAAACGGAATAGGGCTAAGCACAGGTAAAATCCTAGAGGAAAACCTGGTTCAGTCTGCTTTCCAACAGACACTGGGAGATGAATTCACCTGTCAGCAGGACAATAACCTAAAACAGAAGGCCGAATATACACTGGAGTAGCTTACCAAGACAACATTGAATGATCCTGAGTGGCCAACTTACAGTTTTGACTTAAATCGGCTAGAAAAAATATGAGAAGACATGAAAATGGCTGTCTAGCAATGATCAAGCTAAATGACTTAAATGTAATGTAAATGATCAACAACCAACTTGACAGAGCTTGAAGAATTTTTTAAAGAATAATGTCAAAATATTGTACAATCCAGGTGTGCAAAGCTCTTAGAGACTTACCCAGAATGGTTCACAGCTGTAATCGCTGACAAAGGTGATTCTAACATGTATTGGCTCAGGGGTGTGAATACTACAGTATGTAAATTAGATATTTCTGTATTTCATTTTCAATAAATGTGCAAAAAATTCTAAAAACACATTTTCACTTTGTCATTATGAGGTATTGTGTGTAGATGGGTGAGAAAAATATGAAATTAATCCATTTTGAATTCAGGCTGTAACACAACGAAATGTGGAATAAGTCAAGAAGTATGAATACTTTGTGAAGGCACTGTATGTCATTTTAAATGTGCTCTGGCTGTGTATAAGGGGCTACACTCTTCTGACCTAGAAGTTATATGTGGTTTGAGCTGAATATAGGTGCATGAGGGGAGAATGTTTCAGTCTTCATTATTGCTGTACTTACTGCTTTCCGTGGAAGGACATCAATTCATGGAGTTTGCTAGTAAACACTTCAAAACTTCCCATAGCAATCTGAGCGAAACGAAGAAGTCCAAGGTGTTCTCTGCGCRCACAAACAAAGAACGACGAAGGACACGTCGCCTCTCAACTGCCTCTGAAAAGGGTTTTGTGCAAAGGATGAGACAGTGGAATGTCTGGTGTATTCAGACTTTTGCAAAGGTGTACAACAGTCATCTTAGTGCCAACTACCTCCACACCTACTGGCCCTGGTGCACTGAGACCGAGGCCTAGATTCAATYCCATCGCCGCTCTTTTTAGCTAGGCCTCATTTTAAGGCAAAGTTACCGGCGGGCGCGGAGATCGCATCCAAAGTAAACGCGGCAGATGTCGGCTCGATCGGAAATTACCTTTAAATGTCAGTCGAATATAGGGCTTAATGGTGAGGAGCAGGATGAGCGATAAAGAGGATTCAAACTCTAACAGAGACACTAGATCTCACAGAGAAAGAGATATTATGACTTATCTTCATCTCTTGGGTCTTGTAAGGGTAAATTAACTAAGCATTTGCACCAGTTTTGAAGTATTTCTTCACAACATTACAGATAATGGAAAAAGTTTATTAATTTTGTTAATTCCTCATGCCAAGTGTTTGACTAGCTCAACTACTACACCAGACTGGAGACAATGGAGCTGGGAGTCAGCTCCATATGAGCTACATGTGGCCATCACACAGCCAGATTTGCCTTACAGATTGCTCTGTTAAACCAGCCAGGTCACTCAAGATCCACTTTGAAATCCAACGTCTGTCCAGGTGCCCAGGACGTCGGGTGATATCTTTAAAAAAAAAAGTCCACTAGGGCCAGCGGTGAGCATTATTACCATCTCACGTGTTCAGTCCCAGTGACAGGCACTCATTTTATCTTTTTTTGTTTTAAACCTATACCAAACTTTAACCATTAACTTAACCATTCAGAATCAATGCCTACACTTAACCAGCTGTGAGGTGTCAGCGACAGCGGCGGTGCAACCCAGGGTGCAACTGCAGCAGGAGGAGCAACCCAGGGTGCAGCTGCAGCAGGAGGAGCAACCCAGGGTGCAGCTGCAGCAGGAGGAGCAACCCAGGGTGCAGCTGCAGCAGGAGGAGCAACCCAGGGTGCAACTGCAGCAGGAGGAGCAACCCAGGGTGCAGCTGCAGCAGGAGGAGCAACCCAGGTTGTCCAAAACACCGCGAAATTTGCCGTTTGGAGCCCTTTCAAAATTGGACTTTTGGAGTAAACTGGACAGACGTCAGCATCTGAAGTCAAATTGGTCAAACTGTGAGATTCTGTTGGTTAAATGGCAGAGCCAGGGCCCACACCTGCTTGCCTGCCTGCCATGAAATGTGTGTGTGTGTGTGTGTGTGTGTGCGTGCGTGCGTGCGTGCGTGTGCGTGTGCGTGTGCGTGTGTGTGCACATCAATCTCCATCATGATGCTGAGTGTAACAGCCTGCCTGTCAGACCCATGTGGTGGCAAGCTGTGAAGGTCTGCTAATAGACTTTTACATAATAAACCCTAGAAGTGCCCTGTGCACACCTGATGGGAGAACTTTCATTATTTCATAAGATAAAGGGGTACCAAAATGCTTCTAAATACTTGGAAGGTTTTGTAGGAATGCATAAGGAAAATTTTAAACATACATTTGTTTGATTTTATCATGGATATTGCTACGCATACAAGCAGAAGGCTGGTAGTAGAATCAGAGTTATATAAGGGTAATCAGAGCAGATAATGTAAATACAGTCTGCAACCCTTATTTCAGCTAAAATGATTCAAGACAGTACACTTGAATTTAATTAAAAGTGTTATAGAGCTTTATGAACCAACTCTCCTTCTCCCACTCCTTAGGCCTTTGCTCTGCAACTGATCTCCTCCATTCTCTTTTCCCTATCCTCTCCTCTGCTCTCTCCTCCTCTCTCTCTACCTATCCTCTCATTCAGTGCGTTGGGACCAGTAATGTGAGTCGGCATCCGTGAGGGAAGCCGCAGGCTGGGCGCGGCCAAGTCCCCACCCCCTCGTCCCTGAATGCGACACAGCTGCTTTCCGAACCCAACCGCTTGAGTCCATTCATCCTGAGAGCGAACAAAACAGTGGCTATTTATTAGAATACTTGTTTTCTATTGTTCTGCACCAAACAAAAGAGGCTTCATTGTGTAAGAAGCAAACCCCTTTCGCCGAGAGAAACAATAACTTGAAATGTTATTTTAGAGTATATAATAAATGTCATTTCTTCTTGTCTCTCGCCTCAGTGTGTGTTGAGTGGTGGGTTTGGGCACCGGGCACGGATGGCGCCGGCAGCGGCTAGAGTTTAGTGGGGATGGCGGTCTTACAATAAGCTTTGGAGGGTTTAGGACGGCGTTAAGAGGAGGGGGAAGGAATATTCTCATACTTCACTGGCTACGATATGAGGGACGACCAGGGAGACTTGCGTCAATTTGCATAACCTCGGCTGTTTTACACACAAGGAGGTTGGTTAGTCTATCTTTCCCTTGCCGCGTCTTCATTTTCCGGTTGCTGTTGTAGAAATACCTTTTAGATATGTATTATGTAGAACTTAATTATTTTGTGTTTGAAAACTGTTAGTGTGCGTGGGTGTGTAACAATATGTTTTATGGTGAGTTAAGAGAGTTAAATAGAATAAATTGCAACTTTGGGTTCGTCAGTCCATGTACTCCGTTGACCCTTAACCCAACGCAGATAAACTATAATAATTTTGTTTGTGTATTGTTCAATTGAATTTGAAGTAAATGCGAGTCTCAGTGCTTCGGAGAGTCTTGGAATGAGTGCGTAATGAACACCAGACCCAATAACGCATGCGCTACGCGCTCTCGCCTCTTTACAATTCCTCCTAGCTGGATTTAGCCTATTCTTCATTAGAGATATGTTAATTGAACGTAGAGGGTGGGCAGAAATGTATCAACAGATAAAGCAGCTTTCCGGATCTCTGTCGCTGAAACAGGTGTTTTCATATGATAGCCGGGTCGGTTAATAAAAACACAAACAGACTACAGATGACTATGTCATGCCCGATAAACAACCAACTATAACACATTTGCTATAACACCTGGTTGTATAAGCGTTATTGGACGCTTCACACTTTAATTAATGTCAGTCCTGTGGAAGTCAACTATAATTAATTATTTTCATTCAACATAAACATTTATCAAAAACGCAACGTCTATAAATCGAGTTGGTGTGCAGGCTGATTCAAAATGGTGTGCAGGCTGCTTCCAACCCTTCATGTGGTAACCATGCTAAACTCAACAATCTCCCTAGTTCAAGAGAGTCTTTACGCGCATGCAGTACTCCCCGTAACAGGCGCAAAAATGAACGGTTTAATACGTAGCCTCACTAGCGGTCCTGGGGGGACCAGTGCCCCTGTGACAACAATTTTGGACCTTCTTGTGGCCCCCCTAAATGTGGAGTATGAAATAATTTTTACATAACTAATTTTTGCTATCTTTTTTACATCCGTTATTAGACAGTGGCAACGATGATGATTATGAACATGGTCTTTTGCCTGCAATGCAGTGAAGAAAACGATATGACAACAATAACGTCTAATGTAACTGGCCCCTTTAACAGTACAACTGGCCCCAGCTTGCCCCCCCCCAGTTGAAATGGTCTAGAACCGCCACTGCGTAGCCTGACCTGAAACTGGATCCTTCCCAATGTTGTTTTGATTGATTAATATCAAATGATAGAAAATAATTAGGCACCGATAATACACGAAACAAAATAACATCCAATCTATCGGATCCTATGATTACCATTTCCAAACTGCATGCTGTGGATTAAGCACCTTTCCCCTGTAGAAATCTACATATAAAGTAATGACAGAGTACCAGACAAATAACTATAATAACGCGGAAGGGGGTGAAAGTAACGACCTGCTTTGGGGACGGCGGGCAACGTCTCTGTTCTCCTACCTCCTCAGTGCATTAATGTCAAGGACATGATATTGCACGAGTGACAGGTAAACCTAATTTTGCTTCATTTCTTTGGGCAAAGGTGGCAGTTTAGTCTTAATTCAATAGCTGATGGCAGCGTGGTCCACCAATATCACTCGTTAATCAGAATACAATTMGAATCAAAGAAAGAAAGAAAATAACGAGTATTGTTCTAGGCTGGTTGAGGGGGCTGGATAACTGCTGTGACCCTTGCCCCCGCGCGTGCACCTGCAGCGGCGCGTGTGGAGCGTTTCATAAAGAAGTAGGGAGAATTCTAAAGCGCGAGGCGAGGGATCGAGAATGACAGGGAAAGTAAATATGACCCAAGAGGGTCGCACTGCGTTTCCAAAGGCTAATCCCTCACTGACGATGTTCAACGCCGGTTTCCCTTTGGTTTCAGGCTGTTTGAATTGTGTCTGATTTCTATAACAGGCATTTTGAGATTATGTTAACGGGGATAAAAAACATTTAGCCTATCATTGTAATATTGAATACATGTCAGAATAATAGGTAATAATAATTATAGTAGCCTACCAATAATAATAATGATAATAATAATACAAATAATTCAGATTGTCATTGCCTTGATGAAAATCTTGTTCAGCTCACCATGTCAGCGCATATGTCATTTCGATCATTTCTAATTCCTTTCATCTGACCTTTTGGCTAAATGAAATTAATCTGAAAAATATCCAAAAATAACCTTAAGTATGTCTACATGTTCCAGAAAGATTTACGTCGATGTTCAAATATGCTCTTCAAAAACAGGGGAAGTTCACACACCTTATAGAAGAAGAAAAAAAAAATATATATATATATATATATTTATATATATATACACTCCAGCACATTTTCTCCTGTGGGTTATTTTAATGGATCGCTAAACCAAAGATCAGACAACAGACCATGGTTTATTACAGCAAAACTCTATTTTCATACTATAAGAATATGTTAAATTGCAATAATAATTCAATGTAATTAGCCTATAGGCCTGTGAAGGTAATTCAATGGCATGTTAGTGTTATCACAAATTTAAGATTAGGCTATAATGTCCAAAACCTGTCTCTGTGGATTATGTCCTTTCTTATTCATCGAAACTATATCTAGACCTTAATGAGTTTACCGATGATAACAGGCCTATGATCGTGTGTTATTATAGGCTATAATGTAGCCCTATTATTATTATGCTTCTTATTTGTTATTATTAGGCTACAATTGTCCTTGTCAGTATTACTATAGTAGGCCTAGTTGTTGTAGCCAGGTAGCAACAGTTGTGATGTGAAGTCAAAGGGGAGGCTCATTATTTTTTTCGATTTTATCTAGGAAGAGTGGTATCAGTGCGCTCTATGTTGGCGCGCTTGTGTCAGTAGCCCATTCTCGGCGTGTCACATCCCCAAAAATATCTAATCTTCGAGCGTAAACCATGAGACCTGGGTCGCCAGGTCACCATTGTGAGATCCCTTAACCATATTACAGAACGCAGAGGGATAGATAGGTCTACATCTGAATAATCCAGGTCACGTGTTGGAGGCTATATCAACCTAATTAAAAGCATCGAACAATGATTAAATCGTTAGCCTCTCCGCGGGGAATGGGTATGTTGTTTGCCTTTCAATTAGCCGCTGATTGGGCCTTTCACGGGAGGTCAGCTATGGAATGTGAATTATATGTACACGGATTGAGCCTTGTAAACTATGTATATATAGGCTTAGTCCTAAAACTATTAGCTCAATCGTGCAATTAAAAATACAGCACTGCCATTAGCTTGCGTGGTGTTTCCACATCTTTAAATAAAACGAATTATGGTTTAGTTTCTATCACCGAGCCTATAACTTGTCAGATAATTATTTACATTGATGTCCATGTATGTTTACAAATGTCTTTGGGAAGTCTTATGGCAACAGTTCTGTGAACATCACGGCGCACAGTAGGCTCCCATGCTGTTCTCCTTCAGATGACAGCAATGACAGTCTGTATCTACAATCTACCCCAGGGACTCAGTGTTGTGTTGTTGTTTTAGCCTCATTAACAGCTGATTAGAAATAGTGAAATCTCTTCATGCAGCCCACAACTCCATTGGCTTGTTCATAAAAGTATGACATCTGATGAAGCCATCCTTTAACGCACGGTTAGGTTGTGGTTAATGACGCAATAAAGTGTGTGTGTTGATGTGTGTGCGCGCGTGCGTGCGTGCGTGCGTGTGGCCATCTAATTGTCTATTGGCTTTCTAAATATGGCATACATGATGCAGGCAATACTCACAATTTTACTTAAAATGCATTAAACAAAAGTAGCCTATGACAATTTCTCTAGCTTTTAAAACGTAGGGGTGGTAGGGGGTAACTGCCCCCCCCCCCCCTATAATACACATCAAGACCACAAGATGTCACCAAATTATTTTCCCAACATTTTCCCTGGCTGTCACTGTTCTTGCTGGGGGGGAAAATCCTCTGTGTCATCACAACTTCTGGAGAAAATCAAATGTTTTGATATTTTGAAAAAGTTCCAATGAAGATAGATCTCTTTTTTATTTTTTATTAAATATGCAAGTAGGAAAGCCTTCAGATGAATATTCCACTTGTTTAGAGATAAAAATTGTGATAATTTTTTTTGTAAAGTGGTAATATGTTGGATGAGTGTATTTGGGGCCACTCCCCCAACCTACTCCCAACAAGGGAGTAACTGCCCCCTGGGGGATAGTTACCCCTTTATGGTTATGAATGTGTTTCTACCTGTCATCTAGACAATGACTAGCCCAGTTAGTGCTAGTTTATGCTAACTTGCTAGCTAGCAACTTCACTAGACATAAATGCGAGTGAGCCAGCTAGCTAGCTAGTTAGCATAAGCTGCTAGTGCTAGCTAGCAACCTTACTACCAGATCGTCTAAGGTAAAATACATAAAAAAGATAACGTTAACTACAGTTAATACAACTTTAGAGCCTATTAGCTATTTTACACAGCATTTCATGTGTAAAGAGAGAGCTTTCAATTGGCATCTCTCCCCTGTTATTAAATGTTATATTCCAATGTTATTTAATGTTATTATTTATATTCCATTYAATATTATATTCCAATGAATTTTATATGAACTAAAAAACGACAATTGAAAACCTTTTGCTCCTGAATGACATTTTAAAGACTGCTGGGCTTTAAAATCTTGCATTTTTCAAATAATATTTAATGCAGTTGTACATAATAGATTATATGGAAAAGGAACACCAATGAAATAACAAATTCAATTCATGTGCAGGTGAGTTAAAAAGAGGACTTTAGATCAAATCTCCTCTTAGTGCGGATATTAATGGTGCTTTACTTATCTCCCTTTATAGTTTCTTCTCTTAAGCATGACCTTTTCCACATAACAATTTTTTAATCCAAATGTAGCTTTTTTGTGGCAGCAATTAGACTTTGTTCTTAAGGGGGCTAGTTTCCCCCTATTACCCTATAGGCCTAGACCGTATAATGGCTATGCGGTTGAATAACTTTTAGGCTAGAAGTCTATTATTGACAATGGCAAACGGACTCAGATTTCATGCCCCCGCAATGTTATCCACCATGTTCCCCCAGTGTGTTCCTCTTTCACTAGCTCAGCGTCACCTGACTGAGCGCCATGCAAATCGCTCTGCTTCTAGAACGCCATTGGCCGCTCGTGGCTCATTTAACCGCTGTCAAGGCGCATCGTATGGCTGCCGCTTTATTAACTAACTTCTCAACTCTGACAGGGAAAGTGGCTCAACGGCACATTCTGTCAGTGGATGTGAACCAACAGCCGGAGAGGAGATAAAGCACACAGAGAACATTTCTGAGACTCCCTCTTTCTTGGATTAGTAATTAAGTTTACATTCCACTCATTTAGAGGTATAGGATTGTTGATCCCTCGTGTGTACCTGCTCTGCCAGACTCGCGCGCCGACTGAAACAGACATTTTTTTTCTCTATTGGTAGAAAGTTTGAAAAACAGGTGAATGTATAGCATGATGATGGAGACGGACCTCCATTCCCCTGGACCCCAAACGAACACAAATTCGGGGCAGACGGGACCAAACAGTGGGTCTAAAGCGAATCAGGACCGGGTGAAGCGTCCGATGAACGCGTTCATGGTGTGGTCCCGTGGGCAGCGGAGAAAGATGGCCCAGGAGAACCCCAAAATGCACAACTCCGAGATCAGCAAGCGGCTGGGCGCGGAGTGGAAGGTGATGACGGAAGCGGAGAAGAGACCCTTCATCGACGAAGCGAAGCGGTTACGAGCCATGCACATGAAGGAGCACCCGGATTACAAGTACAGACCAAGACGGAAGACCAAGACCCTGCTGAAAAAGGACAAATACTCTCTGGCTGGTGGCCTGCTCTCTGGGGCTGGCGGTGGTGGAATGGGTCTGGGGGTCGGGGTGGGTTCATCCGGGGTCGGCCAGAGGTTAGAGAGCCCCGGGTGCCACGGGGGCTCCGCCAGCTCAGGCTACACGCACATGAACGGCTGGGCGAACGGTGCGTACTCGGGACAAGTGGCTGCAGCAGCTGCGGCCGCGGCGATGATGCAGGAGGCGCAGCTAGTTTACAGCCAGCACCCGGGCAGCGGGCACCACCACCACTCACACCACCACCACCACCCGCACAACCCCCAGCCCATGCACCGCTACGACATGTCGGCGCTCCAGTACAGCCCCATCTCGAACTCTCAGGGCTACATGAGCGCCTCTCCATCCGGCTACGGCGGGATCACCTACACACAGCACCAGAGCTCTGGCGTCTCCTCTTCGGCTGCCATGAGCACGTTAGGGTCGCTGGTGAAGTCAGAGCCGAGCGTAAGCCCTCCCGTTAGCACTCACTCCAGGGGCCCTTGCCCCGGAGACTTGAGAGAGATGATAAGCATGTATTTACCGACCGGAGAGCCCGGGGACCCGTCGGTGCAAAGTAGACTCCACGCATTGCCGCAGCATTACCAGAGTGCGACGGCTGCGGTGAACGGAACGGTTCCGTTAACACATATATAGATTAAGCTATTCATAAGACTATGGAAACTGCAGACAGAATACAAAATAACATAACCAAATATTTACATATTTTTTTTAAATGATCACTGAACTAGGCCTACCTGCATTTTGTACAGAATGTTTATGGTGATGTTCTTGTAAATGAAAGGTTAATTAGCCTATCAATTTCGCATTTTGGAGTATATACAGTCTCTTACTCACAGGATATGAGTTTAAATATTGGTTGTTGTGTTATAATTTTTACCTTTTTATTAAACCCACTTGTGGTTTAGGGCGATGCCAAATGAATGAATACATTTGGTTAACTATAACCGTATTATTTTGGGTTCACTGTAAGTTATAGAATAATAAGATAACATGGTTTTCATAATCATGAAAAATGTTTTCAAGATTGATATTTTCCCCATTTGATAAACACGTCCGTTTATACTATGTCTATTTATGATCATAATTATCTATTTTAATTGTAATAATTATTGTAAATTGTGAATCATTTTAATATTTTAAAAGACTGATGCGTATCTGCTATTGTATAATTTACGAGGTGCAATTGCGCTGAAATACAATTAAAATAAATTTCACACATATGTTGCTCTGGTTCTACAAAAAAAGTCTTAGCTTGATTATTGTTCACTATCTTCGGTTGCAAATTACAATTTGAGTTGTCTTTAATTTGAAACCCACGAACATGATCAAAAAGTCGGACGCAAAGCTGCGGATAGGCTACAGTAAAATGTGGGGTTTTTTTATAAGGGGAAAGTGTCTCTGGCAAACCCGTAACATTAAGCACGTTATTAAAATGCGTATCAACTAATAATATTACCYATGCATATCTGCTTATTTGTCCATTTGATTAAAAGAGGACGGTCGATCTATTCTCAGGGTTTGCATTTTATGGGTTTATAATACTTTCTGTAAAGTCACTTGCAAGTTGTTACAATAAAACAGGGTCCACAGATTTCACTGAGAGACACAGTATTCCTATAGTCCTTCGGAATATCCATTTCGGATATGTGCGTCTCATATGACATATGTTTTAATATACGGTCATGTGTGTTGGTGTTGTTGTTGATTCTATTCTATTCTTTTGAAGTGGTTTGATTATTTTCATGGCATTTAACTCCCATAGTAATTTGAGTTCTGTCAGGCTACATGCAGTATAGTTTATTATACTTGTATTACTGACAAGACTATTCAGCAGGTAGTGGTTAGACAATAAGCCTGTTATAGTATACGTTTAATTAATGTTTGTTGTTAAAATGTGCAATGTATTATTCAAATAGCATATTATTATATATTTCTACATGACATAAAATACATTCTTATAGCCCATAGCCCTGTAAAAACAAGAGCAAAGCTGTTTCGAGTTTATATTTTTGGGCTGACTTTAGTGGCTTTTTGATAAACATCTTTTTCTCCAGGGATGACACAGGCCTATGCCTGGACGTAATGCTTTTATTCCAAATAGCGATCACCATATGCCACTAGTACATTTAGAAAGAAAAGTATAGTTATTCAGGCTCCCTCAAATACTCTAGACTGTATTTTATAACCCCCCAAAAATATTTTTTAAACCAAATTAATTTGTAGGATGTTTGGTAGCTTATTTTTTCCAATAAGTTAGCCAAATATGATTTTAATTAATAGCATAATGTCCTAAATTATTGGACTTAACATTAAACCTATTATGATTCTAATAATGATTTGTTCAAACCAAAATGAGTTCGTATATAGACCTACACAGCAGGTCTTCATCTGATTATTTTAGAACAATAATCAGATGTATCCTCTTGTTGCCACAGTGTGTTGGATTGATTTTAAGTTTATTTCTTTACCCTTTGAACATTCGGAGATGAGTTAGTGTGCATGAGATGTTTTATCTCTTTCCTCTGTGCCATGATGAGACCATAATAGATGAAATCACAGTGCTGGAGAGGGAGATTTCAAACGGAGATAAGTGAGTGAGAGTTTTCTCTTTTTGTGCTTCACTGAGAATCAGAGAGGATCATCTGCAGGCAATCAATCAAATGCATTTATAAATCCCTTTTTACATCCGCAGATGTGACAAAGTGTTATACAGAATCCCAGCCTAAAACCCCAAACAGCAAGCAATGCCGATGTAGAAGCACAGTGGTTAGGAAAAACTCCCTAGAAAGGTAGGAACCTAGGAAGAAACCTAGAGAGGAACCAGGCTATGAGGGATGGCCAGTCCTCTTCTGGCTGTGCCGGGAGGAGATTAGAAACCTAGAGAGGAACCAGGCTTTGAGGGGTGGCCAGTCTTCTTCTGGCTATGCCTGGTGGAGATTAAAAACCTAGAGAGGAACCAGGCTCTGAGGGATGGCCAGTCTTCTTCTGGCTATGCCTGGTGGAGATTAAAAACCTAGAGAGGAACCAGGCTCTGAGGGATGGCCAGTCCTCTTCTGGCTGTGCCGGGAGGAGATTAGAAACCTAGAGAGGAACCAGGCTCTGAGGGATGGCCAGTCCTCTTCTGGCTGTGCCGGGTGGAGATTAGAAACCTAGAGAGGAACCAGGCT
>NC_036839.1:39072983-39078262 GCF_002910315.2 Salvelinus sp. IW2-2015 | reverse complement strand
TGTTTGAGGGGTGCCGTCCTCTTCTGGCTGTACCAGGTGAGATTAAAACCTAGAGAGGAACCAGGCTCTGAGGGTGGCCGTCCTCTTCTGGCTGTACCAGGTAGGAGATTAGAAACCTAGAGAGGAACCAGGCTCTGAGGGTGTGGCCTCCTCTTCTGGCTGTACCAGGTAGAGATTAGAAACCTAGAGAGGAACCAGGCTCTGAGGGTGGCCAGTCCTCTTCTGGCTGTACCAGGTGGAGATTAGAAACCTAGAGAGGAACCAGGCTCTGAGGGTGGCCTGTCCTCTTCTGGCTGTGCTGGGGGACATTAGGGGTACACGCGCTGTTTACTAGTTTTTGTTCAAAACTCATTTACTTTAAAAATGAGAATAACATAATCAATATGGTTTCATTACAATTGATCAAATCAATTACAAACATGCATGTTGCAAATGACAGTGAATTCCTCTTTGGGAGCAGCTTTATGTGTTTCATGATACAGCACAGTTGAATTCGTATGAAGTTACCATATTCAACTTCATTGCGAGTCATTAAAACTCTTTTATCCAACCATCTCCACAAATTTCTTGTTAAGCAACACTTATAGTTTTGGCAAGCAAATCAGTAGGACATCTACTTTGTGGCATGACACAAGCTCATTTTCCAACAATTTTGTTTACAGAAGATTATTTCACTTATAATTCAACTGTATCACAATTCAGTGGTCATAAAGTTTTACATACCTTAAGTTTGACTGTGCCTTTAAACAGCTTTTGGAAAATTCCAGAGAATGAATGTCAGGCTTTCAGAAGGCTTTGAATAGGCTAATTGACATCATTTGAGTCCAATCTGGAGGTGTATCCTGTGGTTGACAATCATGGAATAATCTAAATATTCAGGCCAATGGATCTCAGGAAACAAATTGTAGGATCCCTCCACAGTCTGGTTCATTACAGTGGAGCGAATTTCCAAATGCCTGAAGGTACCACTGTTCATTCTGTACAAACAATGTACGTAAGTATAAACACCATGGGAACGCACGGCAGTCGTCATCGCTCAGTGAAGAGACGCGTTCTATCTCTGCTAGAGGATGTTACTTTGTGGCGAAAAGTGCAAAGTCATCCAGAACATAACTGCAAAGGATTGTGATGATGCTGGGAAACTCGGTATAAAATACTTTTGAGATCACAGTAATACGAGTCGTATATCTGACTAACCTGAAAAGGCCAACGTCAGCAAGGAACTGAAGCAGCTGCTCCAACCTGCATAAAAAAAGCCAGACTCCGGTTTGCTAACTCCACGATGGGAAGCAAAGATGTACTATTTGGAGACTGTCTTCTGGTTTTGAAACATTCATAATAAGAGACTGTTTCGGCCATACTGACCATCGTTATGTTTGGAGAAAAGGGGGATGCCTGCAAGTCCGAAAGAACACCATGATCCAACCGTGAAAGCACGGGTGGTGGCAGCATCAATGTTGTTGTGGGGTGCCTTTGCTGGCAGGAGGGACTGGTGACTTACAAATTAAGAGTAGCAGTCATTGGCAGGAAAATGTATGTGGTATGATATGTGAAGCAACATCTCAAGACATGCAGGTCAGGAAGCTTAAGCTTGGTCGGCAGAGGGTTTCCGAAAGTGGACTAATGACCGACCCCAAGCATACTCCAAAGTTGTGGCAAAATGGCTTAAAGACAACAAGAGTCAAGGTTCTGGGACTGGCCATTAACAAACAACCTGACAGTTAATCCTAATAGGAACATTTCTGGGCAGAACTGAAGAAAGCGTGTGTCGAGCAGGAGGCCTACAAACCTGACTTAAGTTTAACCCAGCTCCTGTTTGGAGGAATTGCCCAAATTCACCCAACTTTATTGAGGGAAGCTTGGTGGAAGGTACCTGAAACACTTTGACCAAGTTAAACAACTTAAAGGCAATGCACAAGAGTAACTAATTGAGTGTATGTAAACTATGCTGAGCCTGGGAATGTGATGAAATAAATAAGCTGAAATGAAATCGATTGCCTTTACTATTATTTCTGATCATTTCACATTCTAATAATGAAGTGGTGATCCTAACTGAGCCTAAGACAGGGAAATTTTTACTACGGATTTAATGTCAGGAATTGTGATACACTGAGGTTAAATGTGATTTGGCCTAGTGTATGTCAACTTCGACTTCAACTGGTAGTTGTTGTTCTTATCTGCTGGTTCAAGATACCATTTTCTCCACTGTAATTATCTTTGCTAGGGCATGGAGGTTTGGTCATATGCAACATGGAACAGTAGAAACTTTCAAGCCCTATCTTTGCATGCACTGTAATCAGCATACAAGTGACTGGACCTCAAGGGAGCAATCTTCACTGTATCACAATTCCAGTGGGTCAGAAGTTTACATACACTAAGTTGACTGTGCCTTTAAACAGCTTGGAAAATTCCAGAAAATGATGTCAAGGCTTTAGAAGCTTTTGATAGGCTAATTGACATCATTTGAGTCAATTGGAGGTGTACCTGTGGTTGACATCATGGGAAAATCTAAATAATTCAGCCAAGATCTCAGAAAAAAAATTGTAGACCTCCACAAGTCTGGTTCATCATGGGAGCAATTTCCAAATGCCTGAAGGTACCACGTTCATCTGTACAAACAATAGTACGTAAGTATAAACACCATGGGACCACGCAGTCGTCATACCGCTCAGGAAGAAGACGCGTTCTATCTCCTAGAGATGAATGTACTTTGGTGCGAAAAGTGCAAATCAATCCCAGAACAACTGCAAAGGACCTTGTGATGATGCTGGAGGAAACCGGTATAAAAGTATCTTTATCCACAGTAAAACGAGTCCTATATCGACATAACCTGAAAGGCCACTCAGCAAGGAAGAAGCCACTGCTCCAAAACCGCCATAAAAAAGCCAGACTACGGTTTGCAACTCCACATGGGAACAAAGATGGTACTATTTGGAGAAATGTCCTCTGGTCTGTTGAAACAAAATAAGAACTGTTTGGCCATAATGACCATCGTTATGTTTGGAGGAAAAAGGGGGATGCTTGCAAGCCGAAGAACACCATCCCAACCGTGAAGCACGGGGGTGGCAGCATCATGTTGTGGGGGTGCTTTGCTGCAGGAGGGACTGGTGCACTTTACAAAATAGATAGCATCATTAGGCAGGAAAATTATGTGTATATATTGAAGCAACATCTCAAGACATCAGTCAGGAAGTTAAAGCTTGGTCGCAAATGGGTCTTCCAAATGGACAATGACCGACCCCAAGCATACTTCCAAAGTTGTGGCAAAATGGCTAAAGGACAACAAAGTCAAGGTATGGGACTGGCCATAACAACACCCTGACATTAATCCTATAGAACATTTCTGGGCAGAACTGAAAAAGCGTGTGCGAGCAAGGAGGCCTACAAACCTGACTTAGTTACACCAGCTCTGTTTGGAGGAATTGCCCAAAATTCACCCAACTTATTGTGGGAAGCTTGTGGAAGGCTACCTGAAACATTTGACCCAAGTTAAACAATTTAAAGGCAATGCTACCAAATACTAATTGAGTGTATGTAAACTTCTGACCCACTGGGAATGTGATGAAATAAATAAAAGCTGAAATAAATCATTCTCTTTACTATTATTCTGACATTTCACATTCTTAAAATGAAGTGGTGATCCTAACTGACCTAAGACAGGGAATTTTTACTAGGATTTAATGTCAGGAATTGTGAAAAACTGAGGTTAAATGTATTTGGCTAAGCTGTATGTCAACTTCCGACTTCAACTGTAGTTGTTGTTCTTATCTGCTGGTCAAATACATCTCCACTGTAATATCTTTGCTAGGGCAGGAGGTTTGGTCAATGCACATGAACAGTAGAAACTTCAAGCCCTAGTCTTTGCCATCACTGTAATCAGCAACAAGTGACTGGACCTCAGGGAGCTTCTCTCAGCCTATGATATGATTCCATACGCTTCTCCCTAAAGTGGGAATTTGCTCCATCACTCTCATGGGTGTAAATGAATGGGAGTAGGCATTGGCTAGAGGGGAGGGAATTCCATCTGTATCTCACTCTAGTCCATTCCCTCTATGAGGGGTGAACGAGAGAACGAGGACACACTTCAAGGCCTTGCTGACCCTTTCTGTGCCTCAAAGGCTGCGTTTACACAGGCAGCCCAATTCAGATTTTTTTGGGGGGAAACTAATTGGTCTTTTGACCAATCAGATCATGTCTGAAAAAGATCTGATGTGAAAAGATTGGATGTGATTGGTCAAAAGAACAATTAGTGGGTAAAAAATATAATAATTGGGCTGTCTGTGTCAATGCACCAAAGAGCCTGGAATAAACATCTCTGGTGCATTGAGACATTTTATGAGTATGGTATTTTCTCCTCTACCTGGAATCAAAAAGGATTATAACACTTTTAACACTTTTAACACAGTCAAATAACACTTTTAGGACCTTTTTTTCTAAGTGTATAGACATTTTGGGTGGAATTTAGCTTATGGAAACTTAAATATTGAGTGGGTTTCATTGTTTCACAACTTACAGTATGATGTGGACATTATTTTTAATTTAGCACCAGCTGATGAAAGAAAATACCCCAATCAGGGAGAGCACATGTTTTCATCATTTTGAAAACGAGTGAATCATCTTATACTGTAGGTCTATGCACATCTATATACCTATATGCAGGTGTATTGCAGTCATTTACAATTGGTTAATTATGGGTGTAGATTACTTTAGAGCCTACACCCCAGGATGCAGGTGGAGGCCAATGAAAAAAAAATGTATTCATTGGCGTGCACCTGTCTCCTGCGGGACATCCTATGCGCTTCTCCGCTGCGCAGGAGGGGAGCTCTGCATACACCATATATTTTTTTTAAATGCAGAAAAGTAAGTTTGGACCCTAACCAGTGTATACTGGCACTTACTTTTCTGCAGTTAAAAAAATAAATATATGGTGTATGCAGAGCTCCCCTCCTGCGCAGCGGAGCCGCGCATAGGATGTCCCGCTTGGTGTCTATTTGTATTTTATCTGCAGATGTAAAGCGACACAGATTAACGCTGAAAACCCAGAGAGGTGGGGCACGTCACCCCACATCGCCAGGCTAAAAGAGGAGCGTTCTGGTAAATTTAACCCGAATAATTTCCTACTCAACCACAGAGGAGGACGTGGGAGGGAGGTGGGGATGGGGAGGCTTTGGAAGGGAATAGGGCAATAGGGAGGGGGGCTGACCAATAAATACTCTTATCTTGTAGTCACCGATATATTCCGCGCTAGGAAGCCATCAGCGCTGGCGCACACTCGGCGC
>NC_036839.1:39062010-39072958 GCF_002910315.2 Salvelinus sp. IW2-2015 | reverse complement strand
CCCCCCCCCAAAAAAAAATCAGCCGGAGCTCCTGCTCTCGGTGCCCCGCTCTGTCGCCAGAAGATTACGGAGACAGATTGCCACAGAACGAATGTGCCGGGTTAGAATGTAGCGTGGAATATAAGAAAGGCAACTGGGAATGTAACTGGCCAGATGAATGCCTCGCGACAGCGCCTTATCGTTGCAATTACACTGTTGGACATGTTAACAATCTTGCTAGCCTTCTTATAATCCTGCGCTCTTCTAGGAGCGCGGCGTTTGCTCTCTTGCTGCGTGCCTTGTCGCAGCAATTGCAGGGGGTGCTGCTGGAGGCAGGGCATAATGCACCAAACGCATGCTATGGAACAGGCTGTTGACACACCACACACAAAGTTAGATTTTCATGTTCAAAAAACTGTTACTCTTGTGTTGTCCTACTGATTTGCCCAAAGCTTTTTTCATCTGCCAAAGTCAGAATTGGCTATATTGCTACAAATTAATTAAAACAAAAATGATAGCGCATTATCGTGAGGCATTTATGATTAGCGTATGGTTAAGGTTAAGGGTTAAGTTTTTAGGGTTAGGTGTAGGGTTAAATCAGAATTTATTACTTCGTGCCTGTGCAGCTACATGACCACCGACTCTGCAGAGCTGCCTCCAGAACCACCACTCTGCAGAGCTGGCCTCCAGAACACACTCTGCAGAGCTGCCTCCAGAACACCACTCTCACAGCTGCCTCCAGAACACCACTCGGCACAGCTCCTCCAGAACACCACTCTGCAGCTCTCAGCCCATCTGGCTCCTGCCAGAACACCACTCGCACAGCTGCCTCCAGAAACCATCGCAGCTGCCTCAGAACCACTCCAAGCTGCCTCCAGAACACCATGAAGCCAAAAGACCACTGCAACGCTGCCTCAAACAACCATCTCACAGGGCTGCCTCCAGAACACCACTCTTGCACAGCTGCCTCCAGAAACCACCACTCTCCTGCCAAAACCACCTACAGCGTCCTCCAGAACACCACTCCTGCCACAGACCTTGCCTGCCAGAACACACCCAGCTAGCTTCAGCAGTCTGCACAGCTGCCTCCAAAACACCACTCTGCACAGCTGCCTCCAGAACACCACTCTGCACAGCTGCCTCCAGAACACCACTCTGCACAGCTGCCTCCAGAAAACCACTCTGCACAGCTGCCTCCAGAACACCACTCTGCACAGCTGCCTCCAGAACACCACTCTGCACAGCTGCCTCCAGAACACAGCTCTGCACAGCTGCCTCCAGGAAAAACGCTAACCTGTTTTTTTTCTCACAGCATAGCTCTTTTGAATAGGAGGGGTGATGTTCTGTAGTCTATGCTTCTGAGCTCTTTGTCAGAAGAATTTCAATTAGACATTAACTATAGGCAAGCATGCAGCTAGGGAAATTATTGTCTTGATGATTAAACTGCATGATTAATCATCCACATTTTGAATTGTTCTTTATATTATGGTTTTATTTGAGGAGTTTAAGCCAATGGGGACCCAGTGAAAATGATAATGTAGTGAGTATAAGGCTATATCGTCTACATTTACAAAGCAATCGCCCTAGGCTACATCCCATAATATAATTGATTCAGGCCTAAACCGGTTTTCACCGTCCATCCCGGAGAATGATGGTGAGAAACATTTTGCCTTGACTGGGTCATTTGTTTAGAGTTCGTTATGGACTCTTTTCCTCTCACTCTCCTCCTTCACCACCCTCTCCCTTCCCTTCCCTCTTCTCCCTCCATCCCTCCTGCCTGGTGGTAGAGGGGCCTGTGTGGGAGTGATTGTGAGCGCCACTGTTGGAATTTGGCAGCGACGGTGGGTTGGAGAGCCGCCCCACGCTGAGCCCCATTCAGCGACCGGCGCACTGTGAGGTTGGGAAGTTTCACTCAGCCGTACAACTCAATGCCCCCACAAAGGCGATTACAAGCCCCAGCGCATTCCTGAAGGGACCCGGCAGCGACGCAGGTGCGAGGGGACCGGGGAACCCGTCAGACAAGTGACAAAAACGGGACAGTGCCGGGACCACACAAAACCTAACGCACCGCGGGAAGCGGGGAATGTTTTTTTAGAAGGGGTCTGAGGGTAGAAAGAAAAGATGTTTGAGGAGGACAGAGTTTTGGCGTGTTTTAGAACAGGCCTGTCTCTCTGCCCATCAGTGAATGAAAGGAAAATAAATCGTGCAATTTAATGAGAAAAACAAAAATGTCTAAGACATTTCCAAGACAGCAGTGCTATGATTGCTGATTTGAAAAGGAAAATAAGGCCTAAGCCGAAATATCTATAACTTTCACACAGAATATGGAAAGAACACATACAAAAACACATTTGTCCAGAGTTTTGATATAACAACGAGAAAAGTACAATACAAAATCTCCTTCAATTCTTCCTCGATTGGTAGCAGAATAACTAGTGAACTTGCATTGCGCCCAGGCCTGTGATCTGGACCGGCTATAGGTCTCTATCTTGGAGACAGACGGCATATTTGATTAGAGCAGCGCCTAGCTATCAATTACCAAGGAGAAACAGAGGATCCCTAAGGAGCGGTAATCAGCACGCCAGCAGCTCGCGGACCTCATTTCCCACCACTGCAACATACAGTAATGGAGGAAGGCATGGAATCAGCCCAGCGCGGCAAACGAACTGTCACTGTTTGGCGACCGAATACAACACACAGTATACCTCTAGTGTGACGCCAACAGCGCAGGACTGTGAATTAAATTGACGAAACGAAACTTACTTTTTGTTTGTTATGAGCACCTCCTTTGTAGCATCTTTGGAAGAGTTGCCTTACTATAGGTCTAATGAAAAGGAATTTTGTAATAATCGGACTCCTCCTCTCTCCGGTGCCCTCACCTGAGTGCTGTCCCCTGGGATGAGTGGGTAACAAAAGCGGTTCCCCGCACCGGAAGCGTTTGTCAGTCAAGCAGAGCAGACTATGCTATTTTTGCTGACCCAGATAGGCGAAGGGGGCGAACAGAGATTCCGAATGTTCATGATCTCATTGTTCATGATCTCAATGTTCATGATCTCATTGTTCATGATCTCAATGCTAGTATAACTGCGATACTCTCAGATCCAAGCCAGTGCATGATCAGACCAGAGTAAATCGCCAACTTTATAAAATGTGTAGACCTAAAGTGTAACCAAGTTCAGAAAGGGAGATGGGGCTAACTTTGGGACAAGCTGTAATGGGCCTATGTCTATAACTTTAACTTTCTACATGATCAATATGATCCCATGCCTCTCTTTCTGTCTGTCCCCTGTAGCCTGTGTAAAGCACTGGCGTAGGCCACAAGATTAGAAACGGAGATCATTATCTGTGCGTGCTTTATACTGTTCTGGCCGGACGGGAGCTATCCAGTGCTGAAATGATGGCGACTGACATTATGTCCTTTCAGCACCTTGTTCTCCAGTCATGCGTGAAAAATGTATTGTTAGAAAAATATATAGGCTATTCGATCAGGCAACGTTGGAGGATTTTTCAGAAGTCGGGTGCATGATGACCTATACCAAAGTTGATTGAGTTTAATCATGACAATATTCAAGTGGTGCGATGAATGATTTTCACATGTTGTATGAAAACCAAATTGGTCACCAAAACTCTGGACCTATGGGCCTTCTTCAGACAGTTTATATAGATTTTAGCGAGCCTGTATTTCACCCCTCTCCCGGAGTCAACCAGACAACCACACCTGTATGTTTCCTCCAATGGTTGCTCGCTGTTTTTGTGTGTTGGGGCAAACTTATACCCCAGATTGCGTCTGAGCCGCTTCAGTCCAGAGCTATCATCTACGAGCTGCCAATAAAGGGAGAGAGAAGAGAACCAAAATACTTGATGTTTATGGATCGCTCATTGTTCTCGTGGGGGTCTTTGAGTCGGTTTATTTGTTGTTGTGAAGACTGGCTCATTGTAGAACAGACAGCAGTTTGGGGAAGGGGGGGGGGGGGGGGGGGCTTTGTAGGAGGGCTGGTGCAGACATGGGAACGCTCACAGCTCCTTTTCGCTCGGACGTCGCGATGGCAGCAGGTGCTCATGCCGGAGGCGCACGAAAAGGGAGGGATAGGGAGCAGCGCGTTATTACTTAAAGACATGTCACAGAGTGAAATGAGGGCACTTCTCGTCCGTTTGGTGTTGGCATGGGGCTCTGAGCTTGTCCGTTTTGTCTCCCCACTCGCTCACTCCTTCCTCCCCAGCGTTTACTCCGTCCACAGAGCCACATCTGAAGGTCTTTCTTTTCTTTCTCTTCTTCCTTTTCCACTGTCCCTCTCTCTTTCGTCTCTCTCTCTCTTTCTCCTGTTGCTCTCTCTTTCGTTCTTTTCTCCTCTCAGAGAGAGAGAGACAATATACATGTGTTGTGAGAAAGAGAGAGATGTAAGATCCTCAGATTGTGTAGAGGTTTCCTTTAATTCATTCTGTTCTCTAATGAATGATTCTGTAGGCACAAGGTCAAAAATGAGTGATGTCACATTGACCTCTGTAATTATCGTCTATGGTTGGGAAAAAGTGATAATGGTTAAAACGAAGTATTTCATGCGGTCAGAGTGTTTTGTGTCAGCCGTTCCTCCTATGTGTTCTCCATTCACATCAACACCAGTGGAGAGAGAGGAACTGCTGCTGTATGCACATTGCTTTCTGCTGCCAAGATACAATAGCTAATCCTTTAGAGCACTGCTGCAAAATCTTTGGGCATGTAATCACACAACAACGCGCGGCGCGCGCTACACAACACACACAACACACACACACAACCACACACGACACACACACAAACACACACACACACACACACACACCAACACACACACCACACACACACACACACACACACACACACAACACACACACACACACACCACCACACACACACAAAACAAACACACCACAACAACATCACACAAACACACTGCTGTAAAGGATGTCTGAGTGGCTAGGTGATTTATTTCCAAAGTGGCGTGGAAAGGGGAGGTCAATGAGTGGTGATAAGAGACAGTGGTTTCCTGATGTTGCTGCCCTGCACATCGCTGATAGCTGTCTGACTCCCTGACCTCTGACCTTTGTGAGGTCGAGTGATCAACAACCGGGGCCATTTGGATGGGGTCAGATTCTAACCTGTGAGGGATGTGTACTTCACACTAACCCCTCAGTAGACAGGGTATAAGTAACCTTTAATAATTATGATAACTCGACTCCATTACACTGTTGTCAGCTATCAGACAGTTTAGCAGAGCTAGGTGAAATGGGGTTCTATTTATTAATTTCTAAGTGTGCTGATAAGTGTGTGTGTGTGCATGCGTGCGTGCGTGCGTGTGTGTGCGCTCTTCTGGCTTGTGTATATTTTGTTGTTTTAAGCATGGGAGGTACAATTACTCTACATGAGTAGTAAATAATGACTCTACCTGGTCAATTATTAGACCTATCTGTTATGTCCCACAGCCTGCCACTCTGTGTGTACACAAGAGACTGGGAGAGATACATACTGTTGTGCTGGCTGGACTGACTGACTGCTGACCTTTAGAGGTCTGTCTCACTAATCCCCCCCCTCTCTCTCTCTCCAGGGTGTCCAGTATGAGGACTGTCATGAGGGACTGTCCATGGATCATCATGGAAACCTGTGATTGACAGACAGGCGCTAGCCCCGTCTGGCTGGCAGGCCGTCATTACGATGAGCAGGAGGAGATTTGCTATACGGCGACAGGACCGTACGAAAAATGTCAACGATCGCCAGAGCCCCAGACTTCCTCCCATCCCCCAAGTACCTCAGCTAATGTTACCTAATGCTATCTAATGTTATCTAATGACCATATTTATCATTCAAATCATCTAGACTGCAGTTAGCTGCAACACCCCCCCACACACACCTCACTGACTCACCCTATGTACCAACACCCCCACACACCTCACTTGACTCACCCTAATGTACAACACCTCAAACACACCCTCACTGACTCACCCTATGTACCAAGCACCCTCAAACACACCTCACTGACTTCACCCTATGTCCAACACCTCAACACACCTCACTGACTCACCCTATGTACCAACACCTCAACACACTCACTGACTCACCCTATGTACCAACCACCTCAACACACCTCACTGACTCACCCTATGTACCAACACCTCAACACACCCTCACTTGACTCACCCTATGTGACCAACACCTCAACACAACCTCACTGACTCACCCTATGTACCAACACCTCAGCACACCTCACTCAAACCCCCTTACACTTTCCCCATGTTCCTTATCCCAACCACTTTGGAACATTACCCATCCTCACCGTGTCTGTCACTAATCACTCCCTACACTCCTCACGCCCAACGGGTCCCTCCCCCCACCCACCCCCTCCTTACCCCACACACCTTAGCCTGCTCCTATGTAAATCCCTGTTCTCCCTCTATTGCCTATTGTCCCAGCAGCACTCTGCATGTTAACATTTCTAAACCCCCTCAAATTGTGACTTAATAAACATTTTGTAGCCTTCAGTCTATTTGAACAGTCAGCAGCCCTGCATGCCAAACAGCTAGCTAGAACAGGCTGAGACAGACTGGCACCCTGACCAGGAGAGTACGTGCTAGGTTTATCCTCTCTTACATACATCACCAGATTACTCCTGTTTGGCAGGACAGTGACAAAGGACCAGCCAATGCCTGGCCAACTGACAGGCATCCGGGCTAGTTAGCACCTAGGAAGAGGTTCTATAAAGATAAAGGAGAAAAGACAAGCAATGTGTACCCATTTCTTCTCCTCGCCAGTGAAGTCTACCACTCATCAACTTCTCGTCTCCAGTGAAGTTTTACCACTTCATCCTTCTCCTCTCCAGTGAAGTCTTACCACTCATCCTTCTCTTCTCCAGTGAAGTCTTACCACTCATTCCTTCTCCTCTCCAGTGAAGTTTTATCACTCATCCTTCTCCTCCTACAGCTAAAGTTTTACCACTTCATCCTTCACCTCTCCAGTGAAGTTTTACCACTCATCCTTCTCCTCTCACAGTGTAAGGTTTTACCACTTATCTTCTCCTCTACAGTGACGTATTTACCCACTCATCCTTCTCCTCTCTAAGTGAAGTCTTAACCACTCATCACTTCTCCTCTACAGTAAGTTTTACCACTCATCCTTCTCCTCTTCAGTGAAGTCTTACCACTCATCCTTCTCCTCTACAGATGAAGTTTTACACTCATCCGTCTCCTCTCCAGTGAAGTTATCACTCATCCTTCTCCTCTACAGTGATTTTACCACTCATCCATTCACCTCTCCAGTGAAGTCTTACGACTCATCCTTCTCCTCTCCAGTGAAGTCTTACCACTCATCCTTCTCCTCTCCAGTGAAGTCTTACCACTCATCCTTCTCCTCTCCAGTGAAGTCTTACCACTCATCCTTCTCCTCTCCAGTGAAGTCTTTACCACTCATCCTTTCACCTCTCAGTGAAGAACTTACCACTCATCCTCTTCTCCTCTCCAGTGAAGTCTTATCACTCATCCTCTCTCCAGTGAATTTCTTACCACCATCCTTCTCCCTCTCCAGCTGAAGTCTTACCACTCATCCTTCTCCTCCACGGTGAAGTTTTACCACTCATCCTTCTCCTCTCCAGTGAAGTCTTTACCACTCATGCCTTCTCCTCTCCAGTGAGGTCTACCACTCCTCCTTCTCCTCTACAGTGAAGTTTTACCACTCATCCTCTTCCTCTCCAGTGAAGTCTTACCACTCATCCTTCTCCTCTCCAGTGAAGTCTTTACCACTCATCCTTCTCTCTACAGTGAAGTTTACCACTCATCCTTCTCCTCTCCAGTGAAGTTTTACCACGTATCCTTCACCTCTCCAGTGAAGTTTATACTCATCCTTCTCCTCTCCAGTGAAGTCTTACTACTCATCCTTCTCCTCTACAGTGAATGTTACCACTCATCCTTCTCCTCTCCAGTGAAGTCTTACCACTCATCCTTCTCCTCTACAGTGAAGTTTACCACTCACCTTCTCCTCTCCAGTGGAAGTTTTAACCACTCATCCTTCACCCTCCAGTGAAGTCTTACCACTCACTCCTTCTCCTCTTCAGTGAAGTCTTACCACTCATCCTTCCCCTCCAGATTGTAAGTCTTACCCTCATCCTTCTCCTCTCAGTGAAGTCTTACCACTCATCCTTCTCCTCTCCAGTGAAGTCTTACACTCATCCCTCTCCTCTCCAGTGAAGTCTTACCACTCATCCTTCTCCTTCTCCAGTGAAGTCTTACCACTCATCCTTCACCTCTTCAGTGAAGTCTTACCACTCATCCTTCTCCTCTCCAGTGAAGTCTTACCACTCATCCTCCTCTCCAGTGAATCTTACCACTCATCCTTCTCCTCTCCAGGGAAGTCTTACCACTCATCCTTCTCCTCTTACAGTGAAGTTTAACCACTCATCTTCTCCTCTCCAGTGAAGTACTTACCATCTCTCCTTCTCCTCTACAGTGAAGTTTACCACTCATCCTCCTTTCCAGTGAATCTTACCACTCATCCTTCTCCTTCTCCAGGGAAGTCTTTACCACTTCATCCTTCTCCTCTACATGAAGCTTACCACTCATCTCTCCTCTCCAGAAAGATCTTGACCAGTCATCCTTCTCCTCTCCAGGAAGTCTTACGACTCATCCCTTTCTCTTCTGCATCCAGTGACCATGTTTTACCACCTCATCCGTTCTCTCTCCAGTGAAGTCTTAACCACTTATCCTTCACCTTCATTGAAGTTTTAATACTCATCCTTCTCCTCTACAGTGAAGTTTTACCACTCACCCTTCTCCTCTCCAGTGAAGTCTTTACCACTCATCCTTCTCCTCTACAGTGAAGTTTTACCACTCATCCTCTCCTCCAGTGAAGTTTTACCACTCATCCGTTCACCTCTCCAGTGAAGTTTTACCACTCATCCTTCTCCTCTTCAGTGAATTCTTACCACTCATCCTTTTCCTCTCCAGTGAAGTTCTTACCACTGCATCCTTTCTCTTCTTCCAGTGAAGTCTTACCACTCATCCTTCTCCTCTCCAGTGAAGTCTTACCACTCATCCTTCTCCTCTCACAGTGAAGTCTACCACTCATCCTTCATCTTCTTCAGTGAAAGTTTTACCACTCATCCTTTCCTCTCGTGAAGTCGTTACCAACTCATCCTTCTCCTCTCCAGGGAAGTCTTAACCACTCATCCTTCTTCCTCCCACAGTGAAGTTTTACCACTCATCCTTCTCCTCTACAGTGAAGTTTACCACTCATCCTTCTCCTCTCAGTGAAGTCTTACCACTCATCCTTCTCCTCTCCAGTGAAGTCTTACCACTCATCATTCTCCTCTCCAGTGAAGTCTAACCACTCATCCTTCTCCTCTACAGTGAAGTTTTACCAACTCCATCACTTCTCCTCTCTCAGTGACAGTCTTACCACTCATCTTGCTCCTTCTCCAGTGAGAGTCTTTCCACTATCCTCTCCCTCTCCAGTGAAGTCTTACCACTCATCCTTCTCCTCTTCAGTGAAGTCTTACCAACTCATCCTTCTCTCTCCAGTGAAGTCTTACCACTCATTCACCTTCTCCTCCCCAGTGAAGTTTTACCACTCATCCTTCCCTACTCCGGAAGATCTTACCATATCCTTCCTCCTCTCAGTGGAAGTCTTACCAACTCATCCTTCTCCTCTCCAGTGAAGTCTACCACTCATCCTTAAGTCCTCTCCTGTGAAAAGTCGTTGGTACCACTCAGTTCCTTCACAAACTCTCGTAGTAAAGAAGTCTTTACACTCGATTTCCTGCTCCTCTGTCAGTGCAAGCTTAAGGCGGGTACCACTCATCCTTCTCCTCTCCAGTGAAGTCTTACCACTCATCCTTCTCCTCTCCAGTGAAGTCTTACCACTCATCCTTCACCTCTCCAGCTCATGGCCAAGACACAGTGTGCATTTTGTAGTCATACAACTCTTCTACCTTGAGTGATACCACAAAGAAACAATACATTTTCAATATACACTTTCAAATTGCTTTCTGTCACCTTCCCTTGAAGCCAGAGGAGACAATCTCAGTTTCGTTAGAGAGGGAATTAAAATAGAGGATCATTGTAGAGTACAAGGAGGAAAGGTGAGGACAACTGTTATGTGAGGCCACAAACAAACTATAATATGTCATTTCAATAGTTTTTCATTCATTTGAAATCTGTTCCTTAAGCTTGTGTTTTTTAATTAATGTAATTTATCTGGGAGATGCTTGATGCAGTGGTTATATCTGTGGTAGGGAAATACTCTGCAGATTTAAGCATTTAATCCAATGTCGAGATTTTGATTGCATCAACAATGGCTTACTCAAACAATCATCTTTATGGATTTGTATTAAAGATTTTATATCAACGTATTAAGTTGAAATCAAAATAATTTTGGTTGATGAAGTCTTGCCTCTGTCCATTTTGAGGATTGACTGTAAATCTTTCCCTTGAAATATAAATAAAATGCTAAATAAAGTGAAGGCATCTAAGTTGATTGTGTTCCGTCACCCTATTGTTAACATGCATTCACAGGTGCACACACAAACACACACACAAACACACACACAAACACTAGAAGAAAAAAAACACACACACACACACTCACACAGAGAAATACACATATTATGTCTATCTAGCTGCTACCAACCTGGGATTTGAAATGACTGGAAACCAACACAGGATTTGATTGCTATTAGTAGCAGTGCTACAGTGTGATGTTGTAGTTAGTTGCGTGGTGTGTTACTCTGTGGGATGTTCCTGTACAGCCAGACTGTGTACAGGAACGTGATGTGTTACTCTGTGGGATGTTCCTGTACAGCCAGACTGTGTACAGGAACATGATGTGTTACTCTGTGGGATGGTGCTGTTCAGCGCAGACGTGTCGTACGAGGAACATGATGTGTTACTCTGCTGGGTTGTTTCCTGTAGGCAGCCGAGACGTGTTACGAGGGAAATGATGTGTTCTCTG
>NC_036839.1:39039510-39057010 GCF_002910315.2 Salvelinus sp. IW2-2015 | reverse complement strand
AGATTGTTTTGATCACGCGGACTAGGAAAGGTTCCGGGTCACCTCTGAAAATAGTATCGACATATACATTGACTCGGTGACGGGGTTCAAACTGGAAGGGACAGGGACAAAGTGGAATCACAATTCAACGGGTCAGACACGAGACCTACCTGGCAGAGACTCCAGACATTGTAAAGGGAAAGCCAGCCACGTCGAGGAAACCAACGCCTCCCAGACAAGCTAAACACCTTCTTCACTCACTTATAGGAAAAAAACATTGAGCAGCCGACACAGGCTCACAAGGACTGTGTGCTCTCGTTCTCCGTGGCCGACGTGAGTAAGTCATTGACGAGTGTTAACCCTCGCAAGGCTTCCAGCCCAGACGGCATCCACAGTCGTGTCCTCAGAGCATGTGCAGCCCAGCTGGCTGGAGTTTTTACGGACATACTCAATCTATCCATATTCAATCTCTCCATGTTATCCCCACTTGCTTAAAGATGTCCACCATTGTTCCTGTACCCAAGATAGCGCAGGCTATCGCCCCGTAGCACTCACATCTGTCATCATGAAGTGCTTAGAGAGGCTAATGAAGGATCATATCACCTCAGCCTTACCCTAGACCCACTACAATTCACATTCCCCCCCCCAAACAGATCCACAGATGACACCAGGTGGTGAAGGTAGGCAACAACACCTCTGCCACTCTGATCCTCAATAAGGGGGCCCCACAGGGGTGCGTGTTCTGCCCCCTCCTGCACTCCCTGTTCACCCATGACTGTGAGGCCATGCACATCTCCAACTCATTTATCAAGTTTTCTGATGACACAACAGTGGTAGGACTGATTACTAGCAATGAAGGAGGTGTGAGCCCTGGCGGAGTGGAGCCAGGTAACTAACTTCTCCAGCAAAGTCAACAAAACGAAGGAGCTGATCGTGGACTACAGGAGAGAGAGCATGCCCCCATCCACATCGACTGGGCTGCAATGGAGAGGGTCAAAAGTTAAAAGTTCCTCGGTGTGCACATCACCACACCGACAGCTTGGTGAAGAAGATGCAACAACGCCTGTTCAACCTCAGGAGGCTGAAACATTTTGGCTTGGCCCCTAAGACCCTAAAAAATTACACGGGCTGTGTCACCGCCTGGTACGGCAACTGTACCGTCCGCAAACACAGGGCTCTCCACCGGCGGCACACTACCTGCCCTCCAGAACATCTACAGCACCTGGTGTCACAGGAAGGCCAAGAAGATCATCATAGACTTCAGTACCGAGCCAAGGTCTGTTCATCCCGCTACCATCTAGAAGGCGGAGACAGTACAGGTGTATCAAATCTGGAACCGAGAGACTGATAAACAGCTTCTATCTCCAAACCATCAGACTGTTAAACAGCTTCTATCTCCAAACCATCAGACTGATAAACAGCTTCTATCTCCAGACCATCAGACTGTTAAACAGCTTCTATCTCCAGACCAATCAGTGTTAAACAGCTTCTATCTCCAGACCATCAGACTGTTAAACAGCTTCTATCTCCAGACCATCAGACAGATAAACAGCTTCTATCTCCAGACCATCAGACTGTTAATTAAACAGCTTCTATCTCCAGACCATCAGACTGTTAAACAGCTTCTATGTATACTGTATTCTAGTCATGGCTGATCCTATATATTACACTAAACAAAAACATAAACACAACATGTAAAGTGTTGGTCCCATGTTTCATGAGCTGAAATAAAAGATCCCATACATGTTCCATAAGCACAAAAAGCTTATTTGTCTCAAATTTTGTACGCAAACTTGGTTACATCCATGTTAGCGAGCATTTCTCCTTTGCCAAGATAATCCATCCACCTGACAGGTATGGCATATCAAGAAGCTGATTAAACAACATAATCATTACACAGGTCACCTTATGCTGGGAACAACAAAGGCCACTCTAAAATGTGCAGTTTTGTCACACAACACAATGCCACAGAAGTCTCAAGTTTTGAGGGAATGTGTAATTGGCATGCTGACTGCAGGAATGTCCACCAGAGCTGCTGTCAGACTTCAATGACATTCAGAGACTTGTCCCGAAGTCACTCCTGTGTTGTATTGGCTGTGTGCTTAGGGTCATTGTCCTGTTGGAAGGTGAACCTTCGCCCCAGTCTGTGGTCCTGAGCACCCTGGAACAGGTTTTCATCAAGTATCTCTCTGTACTTTGCTCCGTTCCCTCGATCCTGACTAGTATCCCAGTCCCTGCTGCTGAAAAACATCCCCACAGCATGATGCTGCCACCACCATGCTTCACCATAGGGACGGTGTCAGGTATCTTCCAGATGTGACGCTTGGCTTTCAGGCCAAAGCGTTCAATCTTGGTTTCATCAGACCAGGGAATCTTGTTTCTCATGGTCTGGGAGTCCTTTAGATGCCTTTTGGCAAACTCCAAGCTGGCTGTTATGTATTTTACTGAGGAGTGGCTTCCGTCTTGATCACTCTACCATAAAGGCCTGATTGGTGGAGTGCTCCAGAAACAGTTGTCCTTCTGGAAAGTTCTCCCATCTCCACAGAGGAACTATGGAGCTCTTTCAGAGTGACCATCGGGTTCTTGGTCACTTCCCTGACCAAGGCCCTTCTCTCTCAATTGCTCAGTTTGGCCTGACGGCCAGCTCTAGGAAGTCTTGGTGGTTCCAAACTTCTTCCATTTAAGAATGATGGAGGCCACTGTGTTCTTGGGGACCTTCAATGCTGCAGAAATGTTTTGGTACCCTTCCCCCAGATCTGAGCCTCGACACAATCCTGTCTCTGAGCTCTACGGACAATTCATTCAACCTCATGGCTTGGTTTTTCCTCTGACATGCACTGTCAACTGTTGGATCTTATATAGACAGGTGTGTGCCCTTTCAAATCATGTCCAATCAATTGAACTTACCACAGGTGGACTCCAAGCAAGTTGTAGAAACAACTGAAGGATGATCAATGGAAACAGGATGAAAATATAAAAATACATTTGCAAAAATTTCAAAAAACCTGTTTTTGCTTTGTCATTATGGGCTATTGTGTATAGATTGATGAGGGGAAAAAACGATGTAATCCATTTTAGAATAAAGCTGTAACATAACAAAATGTGGAAAAAGAAAAGTGGTCTGAATACTTTCCGAATACTCTGTATATATGCAACTACGGGCACTTCCATGTCCTCGGATCAATTTTGGGGATTTTATACAAAATAAAACAAATACAAATGTTTGTATGTTAAGTTCACACTGGAATCACCCCATACTTTAAAAAAAACCTCTCTATCAAGTATTTTAGCTACTTTTTAGATGCATTTTATACTTCAATTTCACTATTTTGCCCTTGTCACTGACCCAGACTTTTAAGCTTCTACTAAGTTTTTCTATGAGAAAACATTAATAATTACGCATTATATAATGTTATGTACTACAGAAAGAGTAAATTAATAAAAATCTATATCAATATTTATTGTGAGTATGCCCTTTATATTGTTTTTTACACAAAATATACCTGTCCTTTGGGAGTGGTGTCATTTCCACCACTGAAGACAAATTCCTTCAAGAGAATGTTAATTTAGTTACCATGGAAACATATTGTGACACTGAAGCACATGGCTGCAGTGGACAGTTGTTCCAGATGTGATGTCCTGAAGTTTAAGAGAAGTCAAGGTAAATATTGCTTGTGTAGAGAATATTTTAATTGTCAGTCATTTCCAAACAGGCTATAATTTCTTTAATTTGTGGTAGAACTTTTGATTAAAAAAAAAATACTTTATGTATTTAAGGTAAACGATATGCTAGCTGTAATACTAATCAAAGCATGCTAAGTTGTCTGTCAATTTTCTCCAGAAACAGTAGAAATGTCATTTCCATCACAGTCATTTCCATCACAAACTTAGGCGTGGTGGAAATGACAAAGTGGTGGAAATGACACAAATCCATTATCTTATTAGTTTTTACTTAACCTTTTTTAACTTTAGGCTTATTTAATCATGTTTTAAGTTAATTCAATCTAGAAAATTCTCCAAGGTGTGCACAAGTTAAAAACTAAGTAGTATTTGTCTTAATTTTTTTAGAAGATGCCAAATAAAACAACACAGAGGTCACAGACATATAGAAACAACATAAAAAATGATCCTATATGATACCAGGAACATCTGCAAAAAGACAGGGAGAGATACTGGAAGAAAAAAAGAGAAGGGAGAAGTGAAATCTATCTCTGAGCTTACAAAGCGAGAACAAAGAAACAAGAGATGGCAATGRAAATGTAAYCAACGGAATAGAAGACAGACTTTAAAGAGAACAGTTGCAATGGAGACCTACCTATCAGCCAACACACCACCTCAGTCACCAGATGACTTGCAGCCAGAACAYGAGGCCAACATACCTGCCCCTGACTTACATACCCCTGATGCACACCCTGGTACCCCAACCTCATCGTCTGCAACAGGAATGAGAAGTCGAATACTTGCTGGAAGGAAAAAGGTTGGAAGAGGTCACTCAAAAGCATACAGAGATCTTAGTATGACAAATGTCAAACTTGATAATGCTTTACGGAAAGTGAAAAATACAAAAAAAGGTATGATCGACTGATGAACAAAATGAAGAGACAAGATTCCCCAAAACAAAGACAAAACAGCAAATGAAGGGAACTCCAAAGAACTTGAGAAGGATTTTATTGTTTCAAAATGACATCATTGCAGAGTTAAAACAAAAGTATAAAAAATGTGCAGTGCCAAAGACAAACAAGTGGCTTCAAAAATTCTCAGAGGCAACATTCTGAGAAAGTATGGGCTGGTCAAAGCCGCAAAGAGAGAATTTGGATTTTGAACGGCACAATTCAGAACCTTTATCAGAAGTTAAAGAGGGAATATTCAGAAATTCAAATTTCCTACTGTGAATTCTGCAAAATAGGTCCTTTTAGGGTTGTCAAGCCAGCAGTCCAGGATAGGGACACATGCCTCTGCAAAACCCACACCAACATCCAGTTCATGGCGGACAAACTACAGCATCACAAAGTGATCAGCTGCAGCAACATTGAGAAACTTCTTGAGTCTTTCTGCTGTGAGAACCTGAAGAAAGAGTGCATATATAGAGAGTGCTGCCTTTGTCAAGCAAAAGAGCTTAAAACATCTGGCTTTGCTGCTGGTGAGCAGACATGGTGGTTTGAGTGGGAAAACAAAGCTGAAGAGAGAGAGAAGAAAAACAAAGAGGGAAACATGGAGAAGTTTACTGTAAAAGACAAGGTATGTGGCACACTGCACATTCTACTGGAGGACTTCTCCAAAGGATTGAAAGAGAAGTTGGGGAAACACGTGTACAACATTCGACACCAATACTCAGCTGAGAGAATTAAAAGACACTCTGGGGGAAGAGGAGATCATTGTGCATATTGACTTTGCAGAGAACTACCTGTGTAAATACACCAGTGAAATCCAGGCAGTTCACTTTGGTGATTCTCACAAGCAGGTGACCTTCCACACCTGTGTTGGATATTACCACAAATGATACCGTTTCACTTTGCTCACTGAGCTCTTCTATGCAGCATGACCCCCCCCCCTCTGCTATCTGGGCCCATCTCTCAAAAACACTGGCCTACTTCCTTGAGCTCTGCCCATTGGCTACTGCTGTACTCTTTGTGAGTGATGGRCCTACAACCCAGTATAGGTCTGAAATGTTTAACAATGGTTGTTGTTCAAAATGTTTGCAATAAAATGTTGTTTTCATACGATTTGTTTTTACATAGATGTCATTTCCACCACACCTTGTCATTTCCACCACACCTTGTCATTTCCACCACACCTTGTCATTTCCACCACACCTTGTCATTATCACCACACCTTGTCATTTCCACCACACCTTGTCATTTCCACCACACCTTGTCATTTCCACCACACCTTGTCATTTCCACCACACCTTGTCATTTCCATCACAACCCATATTTTGARGTAAATTAGTATATTATGTATAATTTACATACATTTATTTGTTTTAGATATGGAAATTATATGGTTGTTGTCATAATCTCATAAAAAGGTTGGATGGAAATATATAATTTTTCATGATAAATAAATGTTTTCAGCTGTCACCAAGGCAAGTTTATACATTCAGGCGTCATGTTGAATTATTATTATTAGGAAAACCTTAAAAATCACTTTAAATAATATTCAATACAAGTTCATGTACAAATGTATAAGAAATCCGTTATAAATCAATTGTATGATATTTCATTTTCAACTAAAATTGATGTTTAATGACATGATGGAAATTACATTTGTGTGTGGCTGTCTKKGAAAATTGACAAAAATATATAAATTCCTGAATAGTACGATCGCAGCCATTATCAGATAYCTTTTCTAGACAAATCAAAGACAAGTACAATACTGGTAAAATGGTGTTTTAATTTCTGAAAGTTTGCAYGGCCAAAGTGCCCGAAGTTGCATAATCACCCATATACAGTACCAATCAAAAGTTTAGACACACCTACTACAATATTTTCTATATTGTGAAGACATGAAAACTATTAAATAACACATATGGAATCATGTAAAACGCTGTCAAATATGTTTTATTTTTTACATTCTTCAAAGTAGCCACCCTTTGCTTTGATGACAGCTTTGCACACTCTTGACATTCTCCCAACCAGCTTCACCTGGAATGCTTTTCCAACAGTCTTGAAGAAGTTCCCACATATGCTGAGCACTTGTTGGCTGCTTTTCCTTCACTCTGTGGTCCAACTCATCCCAAACCATCTTCAATTGGGTTGAGGTCATCTGATGCAGCACTCTATCACTCTCCTTCTTGGTCAAATAGCCCTTACACAACCTGGAGGTGTGTTGGGTCATTGTCCTGTTTAAAAACAAATGACAGTCCCACTAAGCGCAAACCAGATGGGATGGCGTATCGCTGTAGAATGCTGTGGTAGCCATGCTGGTAAAGGGTGCCTTAAATTCTAATTAAATTACAGACAGTTTCACCAGCAAGGCACCCCCACACCATCACACCTCCTCCTCCATGCTTCACGGTGGGAACCACACATGCAGAGATCCTCCGCTCACCTACTCTGCGTCTCATAAAGACACATCGGTTGGAACCAAAAATCTCAAATTTGGACTCCGGTCTAATGTCCATTGCTCGTGTTTTTGGACCAAGCAAGTCTCTTCTTATTATTGGTGTCCTTTAGTATTGGTTTCTTTGCAGCAATTCGACCATTAAGGCCTGATTCATGCAGTCTCCTGTGTTGAGATGTTTCTGTTACATGAACTCTGTGAAGCATTTATTTGGGCTGCAGTTTCTGAGACTGGTAACTCTAMTGAACTTATCCTCTGCAGCAGAGGCAACTATTTTAKATATATTTTCTAATTTAACCTTTATTTAACTAGGCAAGCGAGTTARGAACAAATTATTATTTACATTGACGGGCTACCCCGGCCAAACCCTAACCCGGACGACGCTGGGCCAATTGTGCGCCGCCCTATGGGACATCCGATCACGGCCGGATGTGATACAGCCCAAGATCGAACCAGGGTCTGTAGTGMCGCCTCTAGCACTGAGATGAGGTGCATTAGACCACTGCRCCACTCGAGCACAAACTCTGGGTCTTCCTGTGGCGGTCCTCATGAGAGCCAGTTTCATCATATAGCTTGATGGTTTTTGTGACTGCACTTGAAGAAACTTTCAAAGTACTTGACATTTTCTGGATTGACTGACCTTCATGTCTTAAAGTAACGATGGACTGTCATTTCTCTTTNGACTGACCTTCATGTCTTAAAGTAACGATGGACTGTCATTTCTCTTTGCTTATTTGAGCTGTTCTTGCCATARTATGGACTTGGTATTTTACCAAATAGGTCTATCTTCTCTATACCAACCTTACCTTGTCACAACACAACTGATTGGCTCAAACACATTAAGAAGGAAAGAAATTCCACATATGAACWTTTAACAAGGCACACCTGTTAATTGAAATGCATTCCAGGTGACCACCTCATGAAGCTGGTTGACAGAATGCTAAGATTGTGCAAAGCTGTCATCAAGGCAAAGGGTGTCTACTTTGAWGAATCTCAAATATAAAATATATTTTGATTTGTTTAACACTTTTTTGGTTACTACATGATTCCATATGTGTTATTTCATAGTTTTTTTATTCTACAATGTAGAAAATAGTCAAAATAAAGAAAAAGCCTGGAATGAGTAGGTGTGTCTAAACTTTTGACAGGTAATGTATTTACTATTACTTTTGGATTATGTGTATATTGTTTTGTACTGCTTGCTATTATTGCAATGTTGGAGCTAGAAACACAAGCATTTAGCTGCATCTGCAATAATTTCTGCAAATCTGGGTATGCAACCAATAAATGTTTTTTATTTAAAAMAWWWTTTATAGGTAAGCATTGCCCAGGTACAGTSCACTRTGATAATAAAATGGGAACAKCTCACCCAAGGCCAGCTACAGATGTAGGATTGTTTGTTACCTATTTTGTCAGAGAAAAATAATCCTGCAGCAATATGATTTGAGTGTTTGGTCCATAATGCTGCTTGATCGCTGGTTAGGCTATTTGCTGGCCAAAAGTAAGCTACATGAAAAGTGCAATACTATTGTGTTAGTGTGGGTTTACAGTGWATTAATGTAAATCACTGGAAATTTCTCAGCAACAAAAGACTGATCAAATTAAGATCCTACATCTGAAAATCAATTTCTCTAGCTTTTCTCTGTGTGACACCTGTTCCAAACCCAGCTAAGTGGTCAGTTTAGTTGAATTGAGTATGTTTTCTGTGTTCCGCTACGCTCTGTGAAATCAAGACATTGTGGTTGGCCCTTAGGTGTCATTTTGTTCATGTGCTTCTTATTATGTTTTGCTCCAAGGGGYCCACTGATATTTTCTATAATCTGACCCMAGGTCATTTCATTATTATGTTTCGCTCCAAGGGGATCACATATTTTCTCTACAATCTGACCCCAGGTCATTTCATTTAGCARCATGTTGAACTCCTATTGAACTCATGTTGGTTTGTAACATGGTGAAATGTATTTGTTCCCCCCTGCTTAGTTTTCTTCTCTATTCTGTTAGTTTACTACTGACTTGCATCGTGCTTGTTATTTTCTGTTGGCAGGCTGTTTGTTTGGCTCCCAGACAAAAGAGCGTGACTTATTCTGAGCACAGAGCAACTGGCTTTCAGAGACAACTCTCAGTCGTCAGATAGACTCACAGTACTCATATGGAAAAACACACACCCTACTTCCTGAGGCTTATTTATAGAAATACGGACTCAGCTCTGAGAACTCCTAAATCCTGGTGTGTGTGGGAGTGTGCGACAGAGAGAGAGAGAGAAAGAGGGAGGGAGGGTGGAAGAGGGAGAAGGAAAGGGAAGGAGACGGAATGGGGGCAAGTGTGGTAACACTGCCCTCTTTTGAATCTACTTGACCGCATCTCCAACAAACTGTAGAAACAGAAATAAAGCAATAAACTCTTTAGAGAGAGACAGAGTCAGAAGTAGCACAGTCATATGTTGACAGTGTATAATGTAGACAAACACACGTAGAGGACATGAAGGAGGCAGTAGTAATAGAGGCTTGTTGTGAAAGAGGACCTCTGTGGTTTTACCACCAGCTCTTATCACCTTCTCACTGTCTGTCTGCTGTCCCTCCGACCGTGTCACGACGTCACATGTCACGCCAGTGTTCCAAAAGGGGCGTGACCTCGTTGTTCATTGCCGATGAGGTGACTGCTGCTGAGAGTGGATGGAGGACGGGCAGCACTGAAATAACCACCAACCCTGCTCTCCTTATCCCTCCACCCTCTTCTCCTCCACCATCCTCCTTCTTTTCTCTCTAAGCTGGAAGCCCAACCGCCCAACCAGATCTCATGGTTTTACCAATTTTACTTCACATTCCGACGTTTATCCAAATTTCTCCAAACGTGAAATTTAGAAACAAGGTATGTGGCACACTGCACATTCTACTGGAGGACTTCTCCAAAGGATTGAAAGAAGAAGTTGGGGAAACACGTGTACAACATTCACACCAATACTCAGCTGAGAGAATTAAAAGACACTCTGGGGGAGAAGGAGATCATTGTGCATATTGACTTTGCAGAGAACTACCTGTGTAAATACACCAGTGAAATCCAGGCAGTTCACTTTGGTGATTCTCACAAGCAGGTGACCTTCACACCTGTGTGAATATTACCACAAATGATACCGTTTCACTTTGCTCACTGAGCTCCTTCTATGCAGCATGACCCCCCTCTGCTATCTGGGCCCATCTCTCAAAAACACTGGCCTACTTCCTTGAGCTCTGCCATTGGCTACTGCTGTACTCTTTGTGAGTGATGGCCCTACAACCCAGTATAGGTCTGAAATGTTTAACAATGGTTGTTGTTCAAAATGTTTGCAATAAAATGTTGTTTTCATACGATTTGTTTTTTACATAGATGTCATTTCCACCACACCTTGTCATTTCCACCACACTTGTCATTTCCACCACACCTTGTCATTTCCACCACACCTTGTCATTTCCACCACACCTTGACATTTCCACCACACCTTGTCATTTCCACCACACCTTGTCATTTCCACACACCTTGTCATTTCCCACCACAACCTTGTCATTTCCACACCTTGTCTTCACCACACCTTGTCATTTCCACCACACCTTGTCATTTCCACCACACCTTTCATTTCACCCAACCTTGTCATCTCACAACCCATATTTTGAAGTAAATTAGTATATTATGTATATTTTACATACATTTATTTGTTTAGATATGGAAATTATATGGTTGTTGTCATAATCTCATAAAAAGGTTGGATGGAAATATATAATTTTTCATGATAAATAAATGTTTTCAGCTGTCACCAAGGCAAGTTTATACATTCAGGCGTCATGTTGAATTATTAATATTATGGAAAATTAATCACTTTAAATAATATTCAATACAAGTCATGTACAAATGTATAAGAAATCCGTTATAAATCAATTGTATGATATTTCATTTTCAACTAAAATTGATGTTTAATGACATGATGAGAATTACATTTGTGTGTGGCTGTCTGGGAAAATTGACAAAAATATATAAATTCCTGAATAGTACGATCGCAGCAATTATCAGATACCTTTTCTAGACAAATCAAAGACAAGTACAATACTGGTAAAATGGTGTTTTTTAATTTCTGAAAGTTTGCATGGCCAAAGTGCCCGAAGTTGCATAATCACCCATATACAGTACCAATCAAAAGTTTAGACACACCTACTACAATATTTTCTATATTGTGAAGACATGAAAACTATTAAATAACACATATGGAATCATGTAAAACGCTGTCAAATATGTTTTATTTTTACATTCTTCAAAGTGCCACCCTTTGCTTTGATGACAGCTTTGCACACTCTTGACATTCTCCCAACCAGCTTCACCTGGAATGCTTTTCCAACAGTCTTGAAGAAGTTCCCACATATGCTGAGCACTTGTTGGCTGCTTTTCCTTCACTCTGTGGTCCAACTCATCCCAAACCATCTTCAATTGGGTTGAGGTCATCTGATGCAGCACTCTATCACTCTCCTTCTTGGTCAAATAGCCCTTACAAAACCTGGAGGTGTGTTGGGTCATTGTCCTGTTTAAAAAACAAATGACAGTCCCACTAAGCGCAAACCAGATGGGATGGCGTATCGCTGTAGAATGCTGTGGTAGCCATGCTGGTAAAGGGTGCCTTAAATTCTAATTAAATTACAGACAGTTTCACCAGCAAGGCACCCCCACACCATCACACCTCCTCCTCCATGCTTCACGGTGGGAACCACACATGCAGAGATCCTCCGCTCACCTACTCTGCGTCTCATAAAGACACATCGGTTGGAACCAAAATCTCCAAATTTGGACTCCGGTCTAATGTCATTGCTCGTGTTTTTGGACCAAGCAAGTCTCTTCTTATTATTGGTGTCCTTTAGTATTGGTTTCTTTGCAGCAATTCGACCATTAAGGCCTGATTCATGCAGTCTCCTGTGTTGAGATGTTTCTGTTACATGAACTCTGTGAAGCATTTATTTGGGCTGCAGTTTCTGAGACTGGTAACTCAATGAACTTATCCTCTGCAGCAGAGGCAACTATTTTAGATATATTTTCTAATTATACCTTTATTTAACTAGGCAAGCGAGTTAAGAACATATTATATTTACATTGACGGGCTACCCCGGCCAAACCCTAACCCGGACGACGCTGGCCAATTGTGCGCCGCCCTATGGGACATCCGATCACGGCCGGATGTGATACAGCCCAAGATCGAACCAGGGTCTGTAGTGCCGCCTCTAGCACTGAGATGAGGTGCATTAGACCACTGCACCACTCGAGCACAAACTCTGGGTCTTCCTGTGGCGGTCCTCATGAGAGCCAGTTTCATCATATAGCTTGATGGTTTTTGTGACTGCACTTGAGAAACTTTCAAAGTACTTGACATTTTCTGGATTGACTGACCTTCATGTCTTAAAGTAACGTGGACTGTCATTTCTCTTTGCTTTTTGAGCTGTTCTTGCCATAGTATGGACTTGGTATTTTACAAATAGGTCTATCTTCTCTATCCAACCTTACCTTGTCACAACACAACTGATTGGCTCAAACACATTAAGAAGGAAAGAAATTCCACATATGAACATTTAACAAGGCACCTGTTATTGAAATGCATTCCAGGTGACCACCTCATGAAGCTGGTTGACAGAATGCTAAGATTGTGCAAAGCTGTCATCAAAGGCAAAGGGTGTCTACTTTGAAGAATCTCAAATATAAAATATATTTTTTTGTTTACACTTTTTTGGTTACTACATGATTCCATATGTGTTATTTCATAGTTTTTTTATTCTACAATGTAGAAATAGTCAAAATAAAAGAAAAAGCCTGGAATGAGTAGTGGTGTCTAAACTTTTGACAGGTAATGTATTTACTATTTACTTTTGGATTATGTGTATATTGTTTTGTACTGCTCTTGCTATTATTGCAATGTTGGAGCTAGAAACACAAGCATTTAGCTGCATCTGCAATAATTTCTGCAAATTGGGTATGCAACAAATAATGTTTTTTATTAAAACATTTTTTATAGGTAAGCATTGCCCAGGTACAGTCCACTGTGATAATAAATGGGAACAGCTCACCCCAAGGCAGCTACAGATGTAGGATTGTTTGTTACCTATTTTGTCAGAGAAAAATAATCCTGCAGCAATATGATTTGAGCGTTTGGTCCATAATGCTGCTTGATCGCTGGTTAGGCTATTTGCTGGCCAAAAGTAAGCTACATGAAAAGTGCAAACTATTGTGTTAGTGTGGGTTTACAGTGTATTAATGTATCACTGGAATTTCTCAGCAACAAAAGACTGATCAATTAAGATCCTACATCTGAAAATCAATTTCTCTAGCTTTTCTCTGTGTGACACCTGTTCCAAACCCAGCTAAGTGGTCAGTTTAGTTGAATTGAGTATGTTTTCTGTGTTCCGCTACGCTCTGTGAAATCAAGACATTGTGGTTGGCCCTTAGGTGTCATTTTGTTCATGTGCTTCTTATTATGTTTTTGCTCCAAGGGGCCCACTGATATTTTCTATAATCTGACCCCAAGGTCATTTCATTATTATGTTTCGCTCCAAGGGGATCACATATTTTCTCTACAATCTGACCCCAGGTCATTTCATTTAGCAACATGTTGAACTCCTATGAACTCATGTTGGTTTGTACAATGGTGAAATGTATTTGTTCCCCCCTGCTTAGTTTTCTTCTCTATTCTGTTAGTTTACTACTGACTTGCATCGTGCTTGTTATTTTCTGTTGGCAGGCTGTTTGTTTGGCTCCCAGACAAAAGAGCGTGACTTATTCTGAGCACAGAGCAACTGGCTTTCAGAGACAACTCTCAGTCGTCAGATAGACTCACAGTACTCAATATGGAAAAACACACACCCTACTTCTCGAGGCTTATTTATAGAAATACGGACTCAGCTCTGAGAATCCTAAATCCTGGTGTGTGTGGGAGTGTGCGACAGAGAGAGAGAGAGAAAGAGGGAGGGAGGGTGGAAGAGGGAGAAGGAAAGGGAAGGAGACGGAATGGGGCAAGTGGTGGAACACTGCCCTCTTTTGAATCTACTTGACCGCATCTCCAACAAACTGTAGAAACAGAAATAAAGCAATAAACTCTTTAGAGAGAGACAGAGTCAGAAGTAGCAACAGTCATATGTTGACAGTGTATAATGTAGACAAACACACGTAGAGGACATGAAGGAGGCAGTAGTAATAGAGGCTTGTTGTGAAAGAGACCTCTGTGGTTTTACCACCAGCTCTTATCACCTTCTCACTGTCTGTCTGCTGTCCCTCCGACCGTGTCACGACGTCACATGTCACGCCAGTGTTCCAAAAGGGGCGTGACCTCGTTGTTCATTGCCGATGAGGTGACTGCTGCTGAGATGTGGATGGAGGACGGGCAGCACTGAAATAACCACCAACCCTGCTCTCCTTATCCTCCACCCTCTTCTCCTCCACCATCCTCCTTCTTTTCTCTCTAAGCTGGAAGCCCAACCGCCCAACCAGATGTCATGGTTTTACCAATTTTACTTCACATTCCGACGTTTATCCAAATTTCTCCAAACGGAGAAATTTAGAATTTAAAGGTTAAGGTTGCGATGGGTTAAAACAAAAAAAAAAAAATGACTATCTACCACTGGGATTGAAAAGAGAACTTTCGAATCCGTAGTCATGGGATTGAATACGAGACTTCGGAACTGGAGCCATGGGATTGAACACGCAACCTTGGATCCGGAGCCATGGGATTGAATATGCGAACTTCAGATCCGGAGCCATGGGATTGAACAAGCGACCTTCAGAATCCGTAGTCATGGGATTGAACAGCGACCTTCGGGATCCGAGCCATGGGATTGAATACGAGATCTTCAGATCCGGAGCCATGGGATTGAATAGCGAGATCTTCGGATCCGGAGCCATGGGATTGACGTCGAGCCTTCGGATCTGGAGCCATGGGATTGAATCACGAGATCTTCGGGATCCGGAGCCATGGGATTGAACAACGCGACCTTCGGATCTGGAGCCATGGGATTGAATACGAGATCTTCGGATCTGGAGCCATGGATGAATACGAGACCTTCGGATCCGGAGCCATGGGATTGATAGAGACCTTCGGATCCGGAGCCATGGGACTGAATACGAGATCTTCGAGATCCGGAGCCATGGGATTGAACACGCGACCCTTCAGATCCGTAGTCCATGGGATTGAACACGCGGCTTCCGGATCTGGAGCCATGGGATTGAACACGCGACCTTCGATCCGGAGCCATGGGATTGAATATGCACCTTCAGATCCGGAGCCATGGGATTGAACAAGCGACCTTCAGATCCGTAGTCATGGGATTGACACGCGACCTTCGGATCCGGAGCCATGGGATTGAATACGAGATCTTCGGATCCGAGCCATGGGATTGAACACGCGACCTTCGGATCCGGAGCTATGGGATTGAATATGCGAGCTTCAGATCCGGAGCCATGGGGTTGAACAAGCGACCTTCAGATCCGTAGTCATGGGATTGAACACGCGACCTTCGGATCTGTAGTCATGGATTGAATATGGACCTTCAGATCCGGAGCCATGGGATTGAACAAGCGACCTTCAGATCCGTAGTCATGGGCTTGAACACGCGACCTTCGGAACCGTAGTCATGGGATTGAATATGCGAGCTTCAGATCCGGAGCCATGGGTTGAACAGCGACCTTCAGATCCGTAGTCATGGGATTGAACACGCAGACTTCGTCTGAGGCCACGGGTTTTGAACACGCGACCTTTGGCATCCGGAGCCATGGGATTGAATATGCCACCTTCAGATCCGGAGCCATGGGATTGACAAGCGACCTCAGATCCGTAGTCATGGATTGAACACGAGCGACTTCGGATCCGGAGCCATGGGGATGAAATACGAGATCTTCGGATCCGGAAGCCATGGATTGAACAGCGACCTTCGGATCCGGAGCTATGGGATTGGAATATGCGAGCTTCAGATCCGGAGCCATGGGGTTGAACAAGCGACCTTCAGATCCGTAGTCATGGGATTGAACACGCGACCTTCGGATCTGTAGTCATGGGATTGAATATGCGACCTTCAGATCCGGAGGCCATGGTTGAACAAGCGGACCTTCAGATCCGTAGTCATGGCATTGAACACGCGACTTCCGGGAACCGTAGTCATGGGATTGAATATGCGAGCTTCAGATCCGGAGCCATGGGGTTGAACAAGCGGACCTTCAGATCCGTAGTCATGGGATTGAACACGCAGACTCGGATCTGGAGCCACGGGTTTGAACACGCGACCTTTTGGATCCGGAGCCAGGAATTGAATATAAGATCTTCGGATCCGGAGCCATGGGATTGAACACGCCGGGATTCGATCCGGAGCCATGGGATTGAACAAGCGACCTTGCGATCCGAAGGGATTGAACACGTGGCCGGTCGGATCTGGGGAGCCAACGGGTTTTGAACACGCGACCTTTGGATCCGGAGCCATGGGATTGAATATAAGAATCTTCGGATCCGGAGCCATGGGATTGAACGCGGACCTTCGGATCCGGAGCCCATAGGATTGATATACGAGACCTTCGGATCGGAGCCATGGGATTGAACACGCGACCTTCAAATCCGGAACCAGGGGTCCACTGATATTTCTATAATCTGTACCCCAGGTCATTTCATTATTATGTTTAGCTCCTTCGGATCTGGAGCCCATGGGATTGAACCCCGCAACCTTCGGATCCGGAGCCATGGGGTTGAATATGCGACCTTCAGATCCGTAGTCATGGGTTTGAACACGAGACCTTCGGATCTGGAGCCATGGGATACACCCATTCACCCACCCCCGTCTACAACGCCATTGTCAAAAACCAAGGCTACTGGCAATCACTGTTGCACCTAGTGGGCCGTATGAAGGCATTTCACGAACGTCCAAGGACTGTCCAATTTGGAAGTCAATCTTGACCTGCAAGCTGCAGGTGTTACCAGTTTGGGGTTACGATCCGTTACCCTGGTCCACCTGGTTACCCCCCTCTGGTTCCGCTCTGATCTTCCTCTCTCTGACTGCAACACACACACACACACACACATAAAAACACACACACCACACACACACACCCCACACCCACACCACCACACACCACACACACACACACACACACACACACACCAACACCACACACACACACACACACACCACACACACACACACATAAAAAAACAACACACACACACACACACAACAAAAAACACATAAAAACCACACACATAAAACACACACACACACACAACACACACACCACACCACACACACACCACACACACACACACACACACACCCCACAAACACCACCACACCCACACACCACACACCACACACACACAACCACACACACACACACACCACACACACACACACACAGCACACACGGACTTGTACAACTAACCTTGTGGGAACACAAACTTCAGTCCCATTCAAAATCCTATTTT
>NC_036839.1:39037370-39039485 GCF_002910315.2 Salvelinus sp. IW2-2015 | reverse complement strand
GCCTACCCCTAACCCTAACCCTAAACCTAATCCTAACTCTTACCCTAACTCTAACCTCAACCTAACCTTAATACAAAAACCTAACCTTATCCCTCAACCTAATTCTAACCCTAACACTAATTCTAACCTTAACCCTAAATCCACAAAAAATAGCATCTGACCTTGTGGGGACTAACAAAATGTACCCAGTTGGTCAAATGTTTGCTTGTTTACTATTCTTGTGGGGACTTCTGGTCCCCACAAGTATAGTTAAACAGATCCATATCCACGCACAGCCACATACACACACCGCTCTGTTCCCCGACCCTTGCAGTCTGATGGACAGGTCTGATAAAGTCATATCACTCATGATGAGTAGAAAGAGAAGGGTGCTGAAACTGTAGACCTTGCTAATTAGCTGACTGGATGGAGGGAGAGATAGAGGGAGAAAGAGATGAGGGATGGAAGATGGCAAATCAAAAGGAGGGAGGCTTTATTGACTGTGTTGGTTGTTTATTTATAGGAAGGTTGAGGGGAAGTTTAAGAATAACCCTGGGATATTCTGGGATTGAACACACCACCCTCGGAACCGGTGCTTGCGGCTTACGCCCATCTGTCATCCCCGTCCACAGCGCCCTAGTAAAATCCAAGCACTTGATGGTAACAGCGCTCACTGTTGCCCCTAGTGGCCGGGTTTGGAGTAATCTCCTGACGTCTTGCTTACCTGGAAGGACATCTAATTTCGCATTGGATCTTGAGAGACCTGGCTGAGGGGGAGGGAGGAGACAGCAGGAGAGGGTGGGGATACGGGGTGGGGTGCAGTAAATCTAGCCGGTTATGGAACGAAGGAGAGACGGGGCTAAAGAGGGGGATCGTTTTCAGTCTCCTGGGGACGTCAGGATTGGCGTGGCACAATACCGCCCACCCGACTTAAAGAGTCTCAGGTAACAACACTCTCATGGGCTACATAATCACCCTGCTGTCTCTCTGTCTGTCTGTCTCCACAGGGACCATCTGGGGGAGAGAGATAGAGAGAGAGAGGGAGAGAGAGAGAGAGGGAAAGAGAGAGAGAGGGAGAGATTGTGTGTTTTTGTGAAACCTTCCCATCTTAAAGGATTTGTATAGTCAGGATAGGATATGTGTCTGCCTGTGGTTTGTTGCTCTCCATTCCGCTGCTCCATGCTCCTCTCCAATCTCTCTCGCCTCTACGCTCACGTTCTCCGTCTCATTTCCGGTCTCAAACGAGGCGGACTCTCGGTCTCGGAGTCAGTCAGTCCTCGTAGTCTATCTCGGAGGGCGGTCAGTCCAGTCCATCATCGGTCAGTCTCGTTCGGGAAGAGAGAGAGGTCGGAACAGAGGTAAAATCCTAGAAGAGTCCTCTGCGTCAGGTCTTTCCCGGTGGGCCGCGCCCCCCCGCCTTTTACCATGTGGTTCTGCAGATGACGTCAGGTTTCGAACCTCCTCAGAAGAAAGATTTTGCTAAAAAAAATCAGATACCCATCTCATAAAACTCATCGTAAGGCAGAAATCTAATCAAATAGAAAGAAAACTATCAATTAACAAGGTCAAGCAAGTCACGAACAATTCAAGGACTAGGATCTGGCATAGAAAAGGGGGGGGGGACACACCTGATCAATCCAAAAGGTCTCTAAAAAATCCCTACAAACTCAATTCCCTCCTACAAGAGAGAGAGAAGGCGAGGGACTATTATCTACTTGCTCTCTCCAGAGCGGTAGCAGAGCGATCACTTCCTAGATGCTAGGACGAGACACTCTCACCTCAGGGATACCGGATTAGAGATCAGGGGAAACCGGTTGCTCGTAGCGTCCGGATTATTACGCGACGAGGATACAAGACCACAGAGTTACTTCAGCAATCAGGCGGTAAACAGATGGCCCCGACCACCCATCAAAGAGTACTCGATAGGCTTGGTTAGCGACAGTCGGAGTTCGCATAACGAAACCGAGATCGGATCCTCAAGACGCACGTAATCAGGTGGGAGTAGAGCATTCTGTCTATAGACACCAGAAAAGCCACCTCATTCGAATATATTCCCTTCCGGCGAAACATAGAGGACCGCGCAAACACGCTACGTAGTCACGCAGTAGCCGCTAGATGCAGGTAGTCGGTGATGAG
>NC_036839.1:39016074-39028574 GCF_002910315.2 Salvelinus sp. IW2-2015 | reverse complement strand
AGAGTTGTTTGGCATTGAAGCTTGTTTGGAGGTTTGTTAACACAGTGTCCAAAGAAGGGTCAGAAGTATACAGAATGGTGTAATCTGCATAGAGCTGGATCAGAGAATCACCAGCAGCAAGAGCGACATCATGGATGTATACAGAGAAAAGATTCGGGCCAAGAATTGAACACTGTGGCACCCCCATAGTGACTGCCAGAGGTCTGGACAACAGGCCCTTCGATTTGACACACTGAACTCTGTCTGAGAAGTAGTTGTTGAACCAGGCGAGGCAGTCATTTGAGAAACCAAGGCTGTTGAGTCTGCCGATAAGAATGTGGTGATTGACAGAGTCGAAAGCCTTGGCCAGGTCGATGAATACGGCTGCACAGTATTGTCTTTTATCGATGGCGGTTATGATATCTTTTAGGACCTTGAGCGTGGCTGAGGTGCACCCATGACCATCTCGGAAACCAGATTGCATAGCGAAGAAGGTACGGTGGGATTCAAAAGGGTCGGTGATCTGTTTGTTAACTTGGCTTTCGAAGACCTTAGAAAGGCAGGGCAGGATGGATATAGGTCTGTAACAGTTTGGGTCTAGAGTGTCTCTCCCTTTGAAGAGGGGGATGACCGCGGCAGCTTTCCAATCTTTGGGGATCTCAGACAATACGAAAGAGAGGTTCAACAGGCTAGTAATAGGGGTTGGAACAATTTCGGTGGATAATTTTAGAAAGAGAGGGTCCAGATTGTGTAGCCCGGCTGATTTGTRGGGGTCCAGATTTTGCAGCTCTTTCAGAACATCAGCTATCTGGATTTGGGTGAAGGAGAAATGGGGAAGCTTGGGCAAGTTGTTGTGGGGGCTGCAGAGCTGTTGACCGGGGTAGGGGTAGCCAGGTGGAAAGCATGGCCAGCCGTAGAAAAATGCTTATTGAAATTCTCAATTATCGTGGATTTATCGGTGGTGACAGTGTTTCCTAGCCTCAGTGCAGTGGGCTAGCAGCTGGGAGGAGAGACTCTTATTCTCCATGGACTTTACAGTGTCCCAGAAGTTTTTGGAGTTTGTGCTATAGGATTCAAATTTCTGTTTGAAAAAGCTAGCCTTTGCTTTCCTAACTGGCTGTGTATATTGGTTCCTAACTTCCCTGAAAAGTTGCATATCGCGGGGGCTATTCGATGCTAATGCAGTACGCAACAGGATGTTTTTGTGCTGGTCAAGGGCAGTCAGGTCTGGAGTGAACCACGGGCTATATCTGTTCTTAGTTCTACATTTTTTGAATGGGGCATGCTTATTTAAGATGGTGAGGAAAGCACTTTTAAAGAATAACCAGGCATCCTCTACTGACGGAATGAGGTCAATATCCTTCCAGGATACCCGGGCCAGGTCGATTAGAAAGGCCTGCTCGCTGAAGTGTTTTAGGGAGTGTTTGACAGTGATGAGGGGTGGTCGTTTGACCGCGGACCCATTACGGACGCAGGCAATGAGGCAGTGATCGCTGAGATCCTGGTTGAAGACAGCAGAGGTGTATTTAGAGGGCAGGTTGGTCAGGATGATATCTATGAGGGTGCCCGTGTTTACGGATTTGGGGTTGTACCTGGTAGGTTCCATGATAATTTGTGTGAGAATGAGGGCATCAAGCTTAGATTGTAGGACGTGTTAAGGGTGTGTTAAGGGTGTTAAGCATATCCCAGTTTAGGTCACCTAACAGTACAAAATCTGAAGATAAATGGGGGGCAATTAATTAACACTTCAGCGAGCAGGCCTTTCTAATCGACCTTTAATTGCAGACACAATTAAACTTAGGGAGGAGGTTTTTTATGTTAACATGCATGAAACCAAGGCTTTTACGGTTACAGAAGTCAACAAATGATAGCGCCTGGGGAATAGGAGTGGAAGTGGTTGCTCCAGTGCCTGGGTTAACCTCTACATTACCAGAGGAACAGAGGAGGAGTAGGATAAGGGAACGGCTAAAGGCTATAAGAACTGGTCGTCTAGTGCATTGGGGACAGAGAATAAAAGGAGCAGATTTCTGGGCGTAGTAGAATAGATTCAAGGCATAATGTACAGACAAGGGTATGGTAGGATGTGAGTACAGTGGAGGTAAACCTATGCGTTGCATAACGATGAGTGAGGTTTCGTCTCTGGAGGCATCAATTAACTGCGCATTAACTGCTCTTTCGTCCCACCCCACACACATTCGCAATGTGAGGTCTGCGCATGTGTGTGGGGTGGGACGAAAGAGCTATCTAAGGCATTTTGAGTGAGACTGAGAGCTCTACAGTGAAATAAAACAATAAAAACTAGCCAAGACAGCAGTAGACAAGGCATATTGACATTAGAGAGAGGCATAAAGAAATCACAGGTGTCGATCAGGAGAGCTAAGACAACAACGGGTAAATGGCGATGAATGGGCAGAGCGGGTCAGTTAGGTACATACAGGACCTGAGTTTGAGGCTGGGGCCGACAGATAAACAAAATGAGGTTCTGTGTTTTTGAAACAGTCCAGGGGGCATCAGCTGTGTAGAGTAGAGTAGCAATAGGTAAGTCATAGTGCTGTTTGGTTATCACGTCTACGCTGGGCAAGCAGGGGATACAGCGTTCAGAAACAGCTAGCGGGCCGGGGCTAGTAGATGGTTCTGCGGCGATATCGTAAAACAGAATAGAATGTTGAGACCACATCAGGCGATTACGTCTGCAGACCAGTCGTGATGGATCGGCGGGGCTCCGTGTCAATAATAAAGGGTCCAGGCCAATTGGCAAAGGAGGTATTTTGCCCTAGAATTAGCTGGTATATGGGCCTAGCTCAAGGCTAGCTGGTGCTTGCTTCAGGACAGAGGCGTTAGCTAACAGTAGCCACTTGTTTGCAGCTAGCTAGCTGCGATGATCCGGAGTAATGATCCAGTGTAATGATCCAGAGCAGCAGGAATCCGATGATCTGGTAGAGAGAAGCAGTCCGATATGCTCTGGATTGATATCGCGCTGTGCAGACTGGCAGGTGATTGTCAAAGCTAAGGCTGGCTGATTCTAGGGAAAAAGGCGAGGATCGCTAGCCGTGGCTAACAAAGACTGGTAGCTAGTTAGCTGGCTAGCTCCTGATGGAGGTTCCAGTTATAAGGAATAAAAATAACAGRCCCATACCACATTGGGTGAGGCGGGTTGCAGGAATCCGGTGATAYAGTAGAGAGAAACAGTCCGATATGCTCTGGGTTGATATCGCGCTGTTGTCCGTGCTAAGGCAGATTCGTACCACATTGGGTGAGGCGGGTTGTAGGAAAGTATATTTAGTTCGTAGATAGAAAGTGAGATTAAGATATATACGAAAAAGACTGGCTATTTACAAGGGATAAGACACGGGATAAGACAAAGACAGATATATACGTCCTACTGCAACGCCATCTTGGATTCCAGGTGAATATGGTAATGATGCAGGCTGGGGTTAGAGAGTATGGGGGGTACTCCTGTCACCCCACATGGGGTCTAAAGAGGGTGGTCCCGTCCCGTATTCCCAGAGCAAGAAATTAGTTCCTGTACTCTCAGTTTCACCCATTTTTGAGTGGCACAATTTGCCCTGGTAAAGTGGGAAAGGTGATTTTTATGTTAGAGTGAGACCTTGGTTGAGGCGAAGGTTGGTGAAACCTTGCCCCGCTTTACTTCCATGGGAGTTGGCATCCAATGAAAATAATAACAAAGTGTTCAGCTTTGGGTGGAATGTACTGTAAACGTTAGTGCTTGTTTTGAAATGCTTTGCTCTCCATTCTTTTATAACTATTGTTTCCACATTTTACAGAACTCTGTGATCTAAATTGTATAACATGTAGGACATATAAAAACAAGAGCTATATGCAATAGAGATACATCTATCTGTCAGAGCCACTGTCATTGCATCATTCACCCAACAGCACAATCATGTTTCCACCGCACACATACAGCATGATACACATCTCCAGCCTCCACAGCTCCAGCATGAGGAGAAATCATTAAAAACCCAACCAACTTGTCAACATGTCTCTCAGGAAAATAGGGCAGTTTTGTGTGTGTGTGTGTGTGAGTGTGTATGTGTGTGTGTGTGCATTTGTGTGTGTTCGTGTGCATATTTCAGACATCTCGGTATCTTTCTTTCTGGTAGAGGATCTTAATAAGGGTCCTGTGCAACCTTGGGCAGACAGAAAGTCCTGTCTCTCTTTTGTTTTCAGGGGGAAATTATCAAGTTTCAAGCGTTGCCTTTGTGTAGAAACCATGTCTTCTTTATACCCACCTGAACAAAAACTGTCCACCTTTAGTATCAGAACATGGAGCAGAAAAAGACAACTAGACTGCCCTGCTCATGGTATTGCTGTCTGGCTGTCTATTAATTTGATCAATTGCACAATATATTCAACAAGAAGAGGGAGAATAACACCTTTTCCTCTCAGTGGTTGTGCCCATTCTGTCTTAGGATGGTGGAGACAGAACAATTAAAACCTCCTAAGACTTGAAACAATGGCAGGAGGGTATAGGATTATAATTATTTTTCCTGTGAGCCTCCCGAGTGGTGCAGCGGTTTAACTGCATTGCAGTACTTGAGGTGTCACTACAGACCTGGGTTCGATCCCAGGCGGTGTCACAACCGATCGGGAGTCCCATAGCGCGCCGCACAATTGGCCCAGTATTGTCTGGGTTAGGGGAGGGTTGTCCGGGTTAGTAGAGGGTTTGGCTGGGGGGGGGGAATTACTTGGTTCACTATGCTYTAGTGACTCCTTGTGATGCACTGGGAGCCTGCAGGCTGACTTCGTTTGTCAGTTGAACGGTGTTTCCTCTGACACATTGGTGCTTCTGGGTTAAGTGGGTGGGTGTTAAGAAGCACGGTTTGGTGGGTCATGTTTTGGAGGACGCATGACTCCCGAGCCCAGGCAGAACTTCAAGCTTTTCAAGTGCTCAGAACAAGTTCCTTGTAAGAAAGTTCAGAACAGAAAGAGTCAACAAAGTTGAACAGCAGTGTGGAGAAAGGAGGGTTGGAGTAGGACAAGAAGAAAGACCCCTCAGAGGATTGAGACGCACCTGCTGTTTTCATGCCTGTCGGTGTGTGTGTGCATGCGATCACATAATTACCTGTGATTGATGGGGTTGAATATGAAACCATGCCTTGAGCCATCCTCTGGGCAGCGTATTGTAAGTGGAGAGGTCTGGAACCTGAGATAACCTAGACAGGTATTAGCATCACACCATCTCAGGCCTTAGAACAGACATATACTGTACACACACTTCAAACCAGAAACAAAAGCAAGTTATATTTATGTATTTGACCCATATCTGACGGACATAAAGAGAAATGTTGTACATTTTTAAGTGATCCATTCTCTCTGGTTCAGAACTCAATGTGGATCCTTTCCTTTCCTTAAACAGTAATTTCCTTCCCTTAAACAGTCATTTCCTTTCCTTAAACAGTCATTTCCTTCCCTAAACAGTTATTTCCTTTCCTTAATAAACAGTTGTTTCCTTTCCTTAAACAACGTACAGTATCACTCACTCATGTTCATACTCTCTGCTTCTCTCCTAGGTTGATCTGTACACTGCTTTGTTCCTCTGAGGAAGACGAATAGCTGCTTTCAGATCAGCACTCTGTACACTTAGATTGAGACAGATGTGAGAAGAAACAGAAATGCTTCAAAGCCAAACATCTGCTGAGGGGAAGAGAGCCCTCACTTGTTATAAGACACCCATCTCCACATCTCATCCCCCCCGTCTCATTTATCCGCTCCATTTCCAAGACAGATTTATTCACCCCTTCCCCTGTGTGTGTGTGTGTGTGTGTGTGTGTGTGTTTTAGTGTGTGTGCTGGTGTGTGTGTGTGTGGTGTGTGTGTGTTGTTGTTGTGTGGTGTGTTTGTGTGTGTGTGTGTGTGTGTTGTGTGTTTTTGTGTGTGTGTGTGTGTGTGTGTGTGTGTGTGTGTGTGTGTGTGTGTGTGTGTTGTGTGTGTGTGTGTGTGTGTGTGTGTGTGTGTGTGTGTGTGTGTGTGTGTGTGTGTGTGTGTGTGTGTGTGTGTGTGTGTGTGTGTGTGTGTGTGTGTGTGTGTGTGTGTGTGTGTGTGTGTGTGTGTGTGTGTGTGTGGTGTGTGTGTGTGTGGGTTGTTTTTTATGTGTGTGTTTTTTGTGTGTGTGTGTGTGTTGTGTTGTTTTTATGTGTGTGTGTGTGTGTGTGTGTGTGGTGTGTGTGTGTGTGTGTGTGTGTGTGTGTGTGTGTGTGTGTGTGTGTGTGTGTGTGTGTGTGTGGTGTGTGTGTGTGTGTGTGTGTGTGTTGTTGTGTTGTGTGTTGTGTGGTGTGTGTGTGTGTGTGAGAGTTTGTTACAGTGGTAAGTGGGCTGTTACCTTTGATAAAAGGAGGCAGAAAATCAATCACCTCAATTGACAACCATGTAAGTAACACTAGAGGACAGTCATTTGCAATCTCTCTCTCTCTTTCTCTCTTTCTCTCTCTCTCTATCTCTATCTCTCATTTTCCCTCTTTCTCTCTCTCTCATTCTCTCTCTCTCTCTTTCTCTCTCTCGTTTTCTCTATTTCGCTCTTTTTCTCTCTGTCTCTATTTCTCTCTCTTTCTTTCACTCTCTCTTTCTCTCTTTCTCTTTCTTTCTTTCTTTCTTTCTTTCTTTCTATCTTTCTCACTCTCATTTTCTCTCTCATTTTCATTTTCTCTCTCTTTCTCTCTCTGTATTTTGTCCTGTAGTTCATTCAATGTAATGGGAGAATCCAGTGGGTTCTGGTAGTCTTTAATAGCTGATTCTAAGATTTGTAATTGATCATGTATGTGTTTTTGTTGTTTGTTCTCTGTTATAGTGTCAAAAAGATTGGAGAAGTGGTTTATCCACACTTCTCGGTTTTGGATAGATAACTCTTTGTGTGGTTGTTTGTTTAGTGTGTTTTCCCAGAAGTGGTTCGATTCTATGGATTCTTCATTTACATTGAGTTGATTTCTGACATGCTGTTTCTTCTTTTTCCATAGCGTATTTCTGTATTGTTTTAGTGATTCACCATAGTGAAGGCGTAGACTCAGGTTTTGTTGGATAGGTTTCTCAATTTCTTTGTATGGTTGTTGCATTCTTCAGCAAACCGTTTGTCATTGTTTCTTAGGTTGTCTGCTTGACATTTTTCAATTTGATTGGGAAGCTGAAAGGTCAAATAGGCTTTCTACTGCCAAGTTTACACCTTCACTATTACAGTGAAATGTTTTGTCCAGGAAGTTATCTAAATGGATTGAATTTGTTGTTGCCTAATTGTTTTTTGGTAGGTTTACACGCTACTTTCCTTCCATCTATAGCATTTCTTAATATTATTCAGTTCCTTTGGATTTGATGCCTCATGATTGAGCATAGCTCTGTTCAGGTAGACTGGGATTTAGCCTTCCACAAGCTTCCCACAATAAGTTGGGTGAATTTAGGGCAATTCCTCCTGACAGAGCTGGTGTAACTGAGTCAGGTTTGTAGGCCTCCTTGTTCGCACACGCTTTTTCAGTTCTATATACAAATGTTCTATAGTATTGAATTCAGGGCTTTGTGATGGCCACTCCAGTACCTTGACTTTGTTGTCCTTCAGCCATTTTGCCACAACTTTGGAAGTATGCTTGGTGTCATTGTCCACTTGGAAGACCCATCTGCCACCAAGCTTTAACTTCCTGACTGATGTCTTGAGATGTTGCTTCAATATATCCACATAATGTTCCTTCCTCATGATGCCATCTATTTTGTGAAGTGCACCAGTCCCTCCTGCAGCAAAGCACGCCCACAACATGATGCTGCCACCCCCGTGCTTCACGGTTGGGATGTTGTTCTTTGGCTTGCAAGCCTCCCCCTTTTTCCTCCAAACATAACGATGGTCATCATGGCCAAACAGTTCTGTTTTTGTTTCATCAGACCAGAGGACATTTCTCCAAAAAGTACAATCTTTGTCCCCATGTCCAGTTGCAAGCCGTAGTCTGTCTTTTTTATGGCGGTTTTTCGGAGCAGTGGCTTCTTCCTTGCTGAGCGGCCTTTCAGGTTATGTCAATATAGGACTCGTTTTACTGTAGATATAGATACTTTTGTACTTGTTTCCTCCAGCATCTTCACAACGTCCTTTGCTGTTGTTCTGGGATTGATTTGCACTATTCGCACCAAAGTACGTTCATCTCTAGGAGACAGAAATGGTCTCCTTCCTGAGCGGTATGACATCTGCGTCGTCCCATGGTGTTTATACTTGCGTACTATTGTTTGTACAGATGAACGTGGTACCTTCAGGTGTTTGGAAATTGCTCCCAAGGATGAACCAGACTTGTGGAGGTCTACAATTTATTTTCTGAGGTCTTGGCTGATTTCTTTTGATTTTCCCATTATGTCAAGCAAAGAGGCACTGAGTTTGAAGGTAGGCCTTGAAATACATCCACAGGTACAATTCCAATTGACTCAAATTATGTCAATTAGCCTATCAGAAGCTTCTAAAGCCATGACATAATTTTCTGGAATTTTCCAAGCTGTTGAAAGTCACAGTCAACTTAGTGTATGTAAACTTCTGACCCACTGGAATTGTGATACAGAACATTTTAATTGAAATAATCTGTCTGTAAACAACTGTTGGAAAAATGACTTGTGTCATGCACAAAGTAGATGTCCTCACTGACTTGCCAAAACTATAGTTTGTTAACAAGAAATTTGTGGAGTGGTTGAAAAACAAGTTTTNTTAAAGTATGGGGATTCTATTGGCGGGATATAGGTAGCACACATGAGGACATTTTTCTCTGTTGAGATAATTTCCTTATTAATTTCAAGCCAGATGTAAAATATTCCTGTTTTTACTAATTAAATAGAGTGGGTTAGGTCTGCTCTATACCAAATTAGCATACCACCTGAGTACCTTTCCTATCTCACACCTGGTAGTTTGGTGGATGGGATTACCAGCTCTCTGTAACCAAGAGGGYAACCAGTGGGTCAACTCCTCTATACCATGTTTCATGTAGGATGACAATGTGTATATTTCCAATGAAGTCTGGGTTAGTGCTCTTTAGGCTAACGGCAGATGACCTCAGACCTTGTATATTCCAGGTTGAGATAGTAAAAGCTTTGTGTTCCATAGTGTCTAGTGTTGTTTTTGTGTGGTTTAGGCCCGGACCATTACAGTAGGTGTGAGCAGAGCATGTTGAGCATCTGATACATACCTCAGAGGTTGCAGGATGGGGCTTGGGGAGGTGCATTAGTGGTGGTTGGGCCTGTTGCTCTGCTCACGGCCTGGGCATATGTGCAGCTGTCATGTTGAGGTCCTTTCTGCAGTGTTGGGGTGCATGGGAGGGGGCAGAAGGGGCATACGACTGATCTGGGGGGGCCTATATAGGGTGTGGCCAGGGTTTGTTTGGGGTGGTCTCAGCTGGTTGGGGTGTGGCTGGTGAAGCTGTGGTCTGGGTGTAGGTCCTCTTGGCGTGGTTTCTCTCGATGCAGGTCCTTAGGGAGGGTGTCTCGCTGGTCTGGGAGGGGTTTCTTGGCATGACACTGTAACAATGTACATATTGCAAAAGTTTACTTTTGAGATGTACAATATTAACATTATTAAAATAATAATAATCCATATTGTCAAAGGGACAACAGTAACAACGAAAAATAACCATACATTGAACAATAACAATAAGCATAGACGGCATGTGCAGGTTTGTTGGTCTTTCAGACACTGTCCCTCGTCTTATGGCAGGCAGCAATGTAGTGCGCTGCCAACCCGCAGCTCTCTGCGTCCTCCCCCAACAAGACAGGTAGCCTATCCTCATCAGAGATGTTTTGAAACCTTGAACAAGGGTTTAAAATTTGGGGAAATGACACTGTCATGACTTTCCCTGCTGGGTGAGGATCAAAGAGAACCACCCCCCATCCCCCCACCAGAGAGGAAGGGAGGGAAGTGGTGCTGATTCTAGGACTTTAATGACCAGTCGTAAACTTTCTCTCTCGTGCACATCAGTACGGAGAAGTCAAAAATCCTTTGTGTGTAGAGAGAGAATCTGCCGCCAAAACTCCAACATCCAAAAGTGGATAATGAAACAATATTTCTTCATAAAGAATGTGGGAACTGGTTGGTAGGGCTTCAAACAATAATCATGTCAAATCAGTGTTGTTTTGTGATATCATTAAGGATGGTATAACTAAATAACTGTATCTCTGAAAGTGTACGCAGGTTTACATCTAAATGTTGTAAAACTTATATGATTAAATATGAAACTATTTGTGAGAAGATGAGATGTGGTTTTAGCCTTCTAAATGAGATAATTGTTTTTATGTAAACTTTTGCCAAGGCAGTAACCACACCCACATGAGCACAGACATTGTGGCAACGTGATGGATCCACCCTCCAAAGCGAGGGCATAAAATAATTCCTAACGAAATGTACATTAGACCAGAAAACATGGTGCGGTGGCTACTCGTTGAAATGGTTGCAATATAAATACAGACCAGTACATTGCAGGGTTGCTACTGGCGTGTAAAATGGTTTAAAACTACTAGACCACTATGCTTGCAGCACGAGCTGAATATGTGACAAATGGTCTAAAACTGCAAGACCCTCTGAAACTCGATGAGTGAAGAAGACTAAGACATGCACCGCCTGCAGGTCTGTATGTAAAGTAGTCTAGAACTTTGACCAAAGACACAAGGAAGATCTTATCAAACGACCATTGGAATGTCTGGAGTATCCAGTCTATCGAACACTTCCAGAACAAAGAAAGCTACTACTACTACTAGCTACTAAGGACATGGTGAACTCTGGTGGACAACCAGAGACTTACACAGAGACTTTCTGTCAAACTATTCATCAAAGACAGATCAAGCGATTTCAACAGAGAGAGACGACAAAGACATACAAGTGTAAATATGTACATTGCAGTTCTAAATCGGAATGAGTGGTTGTTAGGGTGCTAAATATCCATATTTACGATGAGCGTATTATTCAACTGTATGTATGATAGTTGAACTCCTTTGTCTCTCCTCCTCCCTCTCTTTCTTTCCCCACCCCTTTCATTGTGTAACCAGCCGTCATATCGGGTTAGTCCACTAGGGACTTTCATTGCATTATGTTAGTAATCAATGTATAATCTATCCTGTGTGTGTGTTTATGTAATTCTGTATGGTTATTTAGTTAGTTAGTAAATAAATAATTAAGCCAATTTGTGTATCGCTGAATCATCCTTTAGACTAGGGTTTGTGCAGATTTGAAGTCAACGACGTTCAGAATGAGACTGATATGAGGTAATAATAATTATTGGATGACTAATATGATAACGATATATTCTGATATTCTTGAGTTAATTCGAGAAATGGTAACTCATTAAACAAACTTTTTCTGTGGTGCCCCAAGATTGCTAATGAGTTAATTGTTACATGATTAATTTAATACGTAATAATTAGACATAGTTAATTGATTTGATACAATAGCATCTCATCACATTAATGATAGTCACGTCATGACAACACTCTCTGATTGTTTTATATATTTATTTACTTTCTCCAGGAAATGCAGCTCCGTCTCGGGTTCTGCTGTGGTGCAGTGGTTGCACAGCCTTTCCTCTACAGGGAGACAGGTTTTCCTGTGTCTACCCTTCTTAATGACAAGGCTGTGCTCACTGAGCCTGTAATTTGTCAAGGTTATTCTGAGGTTTTGATCAGTAACCATGGTCAAATAGTTAGCCATGGTGTACTGTCGATTTAGGGCCAGATAGCACTGCATTTTGCTTTGTGCTTGTGCTTGTGCTTCCCAATAAGCAATGTAGTTTTGTTTTGAACGTGTTGTAATTTGGTTTATCCTGATTGATTGGATGTTCTGGTCCTAAAGCTTTAGTGTGTTAGTAGAACAGGTTTGTGAACTCAGCCCCAGGATCAGCTGGATGAGGTGACTCCTTTCTTTTCTCAGCTCTTGGCATTGCAGGGCTTGGTAATGACATGAGAGGGGGTCACTGTATTTTAGATGTTTTCCAAAACGTAATTGCTATTTTTTGAATCTTACAGAATCTTACAGAACTTTGCATGCAGGGTTTCTCTCTCAGTTCATTCACTTCCTCATTAAGGTGTCCAGTTGAGCTTATGTTTAAACCTAAGTAATTGTAGTGCATGCAGTACTCTATATATGTTGAACCAATTGAGAACTTTGTTCTAATTTCCTGAGATCTGGATCTTCTCTGGAAATTCATTATTTCTGTCTTTCTGGAGTTTACTGCCAGGGCCCAGGTCTGGCAGTACTGCTGAAGTAGGTCCAGCCCCTGCTGTAGGCCATGTACTGTGGGTGACAGCAGGCACAGGTCATCTGCAAAGAGCAGCCATTTAACCTCTGAATTGTGGAGACTAACACCAGGGGCAAGAATAGTGGCCAATTCGTTGATCTAAATATTGAAGAGTGCAGGGCTCAGATTGCAACCCTGGCAATCTCTCTCTCTCTCTCTCTCTCTCTCTCTCTCTCTCTCTCTCTCTCTCTCTCTCTCTCTCTCTCTAACAATAAAATAGGAGCCAACTGGCTAGACAAGTAGAGCAAGCGAGAAAGTAAAGAGAGAGAAG
>NC_036839.1:39010522-39015883 GCF_002910315.2 Salvelinus sp. IW2-2015 | reverse complement strand
TGAAACTGTCTCGTTAACTAGCCGTATGTGACGCTGACACACACAAACACTCACGCACACACACTCACACTCACACACGCACCACCTGGTGTAGACATGGCAGGATTAGCGTGTTGTATAAGCTGATTTCTGTGATGAACACGTGTTCAGTCACTCTGTCTGCCTATGTCACAGTGTCATTCTCATTTTGCTACCACATGTGTGTGTGTGGGTGAGTGTGTGTGTGCGTGTGTGGGTATGCGTTCATGTGTGTGTTGGAGGGGTGAGGGGGGCACCAAAGCCGTAGAGAGTACTTGGCAGAGTCCCCTCTCCCTCTCGCTTCATCGCTCAGCTCCATCCCAAATCCTATTTAGCGGTGCCAGACATTCTCTCCCTGGGATCTYCACAGCTCCCGTCTTCAGACGCAGCTATAAGTCCCTCTCCTGGCACCCAATCTGGGCTCGGAGAGGAGCGAGGCGGGGTGCCCAGCACCACTGCCAACGTCACAGACACACACCTATTATCATTACCCATGCTACATGGTCCTTCCGTGTTCACTTACACACAAAGTCCCTCACAGCCTCACTAGGTTTCTCAAACACACCTAAAACCAACATTCACAAAGTCACTCACAGCCTCACTAGGTTTCTGAAACATACCTAAAACCAACAGTCACAAAGTCACTCACAGCCTCACTAGGTTTCTGAAACATNAAACCAACAGTCACAAAGTCACTCACAGCCTCACTAGGTTTCTGAAACATACCTAAAACCAACAGTCACAAATTCACTCACAGCCTCACTGGGTTTTTCAAACATACCTAAAACCAACAGTCACAAAGTCACTCACTCAATCAAAATCTCATCAATGTTCATACCCATAGCGACTCACTCACTCACTCACTCACTCACTCACTCACTCACTCACTCACTCACTCACTCACTCACTCACTCACTCAATCACTCACTCTTAGAACTATTTTGTTCATTTTAAATCCAGTCATTTGATTCGGCTCCACAGTTTCTAAACTTAACCCTATCCTTAAAAATTCAGAGTTAATGCCTAAACCCTTCAAAATTTGACGTTTGGAACAACTTTGAAATTTGACGTTTGAGAAACATGGGTGAACGTCTAATTCTGACGTGAGACTGTGAAAGCTGGTTGCAACGAGAGGAAATAATCAGTTCTGCCTCCAGAGCAAAATTCACGACAATAAACGTTAACATGCGTTCTGATGAAGGGTTCCTGACTTTCAATTCAACCCTAGTGGATTCACAACATGAAGCGGTGGATTAGAAAATCTGAAGTGTGCATGTTCAACAACATACCACTAGATGGCAGCACATACTAATATTTCATCCTGAAAGCTTCCTAATGTGAGGTGAACTTGAACAGAGATCTGTATATAATGACGAGATGCTCATGTTTCCACCCTAACAGTGGGAGTCGCATTGGGCTTATTTTGGACAGATTTTGGACAGCCTCTTCCTCTCTGACTTGGACAATCACAGAAAGTCATTGCCTGAACTGTGTGTTACCCTGGACTCTACCCTTCTGGCCTAACAGTCTTGTAACACACGTCCCTTCTTACATCCTCTGATGTCAAGGTTTTTACCAAGGCCATTGTCCACAGTTTCTATTACAGGTGTAGGATCTTAATTTGATCACTCTTTTGTTGCTGAGAATTTTCCTGCACAGCAGGAAATGCAAACATGTAGTGTATTCAAGATTTAAAAAGGCTTCTAAAGTTTGTAATTTCCCCMAAAAAGTATCAACCCCTACAAAAAAAATGTAAGAATAAAATGTCCTGTTGTAGCATGATTCTTTTCCTACTGTAGCAAACTGGCTCAAATGAAGATCCTACATATGTAGTCATCCTCATTCAGATATGGTAATGCTATCTGGGGCGGTGGAAGTAGACCTGCTCCTGTCACTACTCTCTAATTACACTCGAAACCTAAACAATGTATGGTTGGCCTAATGGCCTACTACATATTAGGAATAAGTAAAACACTGACACAGTCAGATTTTTTTCAATTTCCCTAGATTAAGGTCAGGGTAGGGTAATCTCATGCTAGATCTGTGACAAAGACAATTAAAGACAACTTCTAGCTCTAAAGTTGCCTCCATGTGACCATTCTCAGATAGTTTCAGTCACGGGCAGGTAAACAGCAACATCTCCAGACACAATCTGAAATGAAAGAGTGAAGCAGGCCATCCTCCCGGAATGACCCACCTCTAACACTTCTTGTGATGTTGGTTACCCTGTGGCCTATTTCCTGCTAGTCTCTTGTGCGCTACGGCGGTGCCCCCACAATTAGACAGCTAGCGGGCGAAGGAGCATTATCGCCGACCCATTTCCCACAGTCAGCTGGAGCCACCATGTGCAGTCATCTATGAGATAACCACGGCAACAACCGACAGAACAAACACCACTCCTTGCTGCTCATTGGACCAAACATGAGGCCCAATCATTCCATTTTATTTGGCCACCTTGCAGTCCAATACTAGAACACAGATAGCATCCTATCTGAAGTGGTTTTAGCTGGAGTTAATATTGGTGCTATGGGGCTGGAAGATAACATTATTAAAGGGATTAAGATAGCTGAATTCATAGAATGATCGGCACCTACAATAGCACTTCATGTGAATGGATGATGGATGGATGATGGATAAAGGATGGATGGATGTATGGATAGATGGATAAATTAATAAATTAATAAATTAATTAACGAATGAATGAATGGTGACCTGTCCTCAGTTTTACAAGCAACACAAAACAATGCCGACAATACATTTCAAAACCACAACACACCTATGTGATGTATGGCTACAAAAGAGGGAAGTGTAATACTGTATTCATCATTAAACATTTATAACCCAGGGGATGAGGGAGATGTAAACAGCGACAGCCAGCACTAGCACATTACCGCAGTAAGTGCTGGATCCCTTATGCATTATTGATAACGTTGATGCTAATTGAAAGTCATAACTCCACAAATTAAATGTCTGGGCAGACAGTCAGACACACCCTGGTATTCTGCTGCCAATGAATCTTTCTCTGATGGGAGAAGAGGCTTTTTTAACTGTCTATATGCTCAGCTCAACAAATACATAGTCATGGGTCTAATGGAAGAGATGAGTTCTTGTTAACCCTCTGAGCAATCCTCGTAGTCAAAATGTTATGTCAGGACTCTGTACACTAGACTAGACTTATTTTACACTTCGGCTTTTGTATAGAGCCATGCTTGTTTTACTCTGCTGCGATCTCTCTCTCTCTCTCTCTCTCTCTCTCTCTCTCTCTCTCTCTCTCTCTCTCTCTCTCTCTCTCTCTCTCTCTCTCTCTCTCTCTCTCTCTCTCGAGCTTGGTGTAACTGAGTCAGGTTTGTAGGCCTCCTTGCTCGCACACACTTTTTCAGTTCTGCCCACAGATTTTCCATAGGATTGAGGTCAGGGCTTTGTGATGGCCACTCCAATACCTTGACATTGTTGTCCTTAAGCCATTTTGCCACAACTTTGGAAGTATGCTTGGGTCATTGTCCATTTGGAAGATCCATTTGTGACCAAACTTTAACTTCCTGACTGATGTCTTGAGATGTTGCTTAACATATCCACATATTTTTGTACCTCATGATGCCATCTATTTTGTGAAGTGCACCAGTCCCTCCTGCAGCAAAGCACCCCCACAACATGATGATGCCACCCCCGTGCTTCACGGTTGGGATGGTGTTCTTCGGCTTGCAAGCATCCCCCTTTTTCCTCCAAACATAACGATGTTCATTATGGCCAAACAGTTCTATTTTTGTTTCATCAGACCAGAGGACATTTCTCTAAAAAGTACCATCTTTGTCTCCATCTGCAGTTTCAAACCGTAGTCTGGCTTTTTTATGGCGGTTTTGGAGCAGTGGCTTCTTCCTTGCTGAGCGGCCTTTCAGGTTATGTTGATATAGGACTCGTTTTACTGTGGATATAGATACTTTTGTACCTGTTTCCTCCAGCATCTTCACAAGGTCCTTTGCAGTTGTTCTGGGATTGATTTGCACTTTTGCACCAAAGTACGATCATATCTAGGAGACAGAACGCGTCTCCTTCCTGAGCGGTATGAAGGCTGTGTGGTCCCATGGTGTATACTTGCGCAGATGAACGTGGTACCTTCAGGCGCTCTGGAAATTGCTCTCAAGATGAACCAGTCTTGTGGAGGTCTACAATGTTTTTTTCTGAGGTCTTGGCTGATTTCTTTGATTGTCCCTTGATGTCAATCAAAGACGCACTGAGTTTGAAGGTAGGCCTTGAAATACACCACAGGTACACCTTCAATGACTCAAATAGATGTCAATTAGCCTATCAATATGTGTAATATTGGCTAAATGTATGTAAACTTCCGTCTTCAACTGTATATATATATATACAGTGGGGAGAACAAGTATTGATACACTGCATTTTGCAGTTTTCCTACTATAAAGCATGTAGAGGTCTGTATTTTTATCATAGGTACACTTCAACTGTAAGAGAGCGAATCTAAAACAAAAATCCAGAAAATCACATTGTATGATTTTTAGTAATTAATTTGCAATTTATTGCATGACATAAGTATTTGATCACCTACCAACCAGTAAGAATTCCGGCTCTCACAGACCTGTTAGTTTTTCTTTAAGAAGCCCTCCTGTTCTTCACTCATTACCTGTATTAACTGCACCTGTTTGAACTCGTTACCTGTATAAAAGACACCTGTCCCACACACTCAATCAAACAGACTCCAACCTCTCCACAATGGCCAAGACCAGAGAGCTGTGTAAGGACATCAGGGATACAATTGAGACCTGCACAAGGCTGGGATGGCTACAGGACAATAGGCAAGCAGCTTGGTGAGAAGGCAACAACTGTTGGCGCAATTATTAGAAAATGGAAGAAGTTCAAGATGACGGTCAATCACCCGGTCTGGGGCTCCATGCAAGATCTCACCTCGTGGGGCATCAATGATCATGAGGAAGGTGAGGGACAGCCCAGAACTACACGGCAGGACCTGGTCAATAACCTGAAGAGAGCTGGGACCACAGTCTCAAAGAAAACCATTAGTAACACACCATGCCGTCATGGATTAAAATCCTGCAGCGCACGCAAGATCCCCCTGCTCAAGCCAGCGCATGTCCAGGCCCGTCTGAAGTTTGCCAATGACCATCTGGATGATCCAGAGGAGAATGGAGAAGGTCATGTGGTCTGATGAGACAAAAATAGAGCTTTTTGGTCTAAACTCCACTCGCCGTGTTTGGAGGAAGAAGAAGGATGAGTACAACCCCAAAACACCATCCCAACCGTGAGGCATGGAGGTGGAAACATCATTCTTTGGGGATGCTTTTCTGCAAAGGGGACAGGACGACTTGA
>NC_036839.1:39000096-39006352 GCF_002910315.2 Salvelinus sp. IW2-2015 | reverse complement strand
TGTTTGGAGGAATGGGCCAAAATTCACCCAACTTATTGTGGGAAGCTTGTGCAAGGCTAACAGAAATGTTTGATCCAAGTTAAACAATTTAAAGGCAATGCTACTAAATACTAATTGAGTGTATGTAAACTTCTGACCCACTGGGAATGTGATGAAAGAAATCAAAGCTGAAATAAATCATTCTCTCTACTATTATTCTGCCATTTCACATTCTTAAAATAAAGTGGTGATCCTAACTGACCTAAGACAGGGAATTTTTACTTGGGTTAAATGTCAGGAATTGTGAAAAACTGAGTTTAAATGTATTTGGCTAAGGTGTATGTAAACTTCAGATTTCAACTGTAATAGTACTTACTTACTTACTTATCGTGTTCTTCATATTATTTTTATTCCTAGTGTTTTTTTCTAGTATTACATTGTTATTGATTATTGCATTGTTGAGTTTTGAGTTTCAAAAAAGTAATTACACTGTACTTGTGCAGGCGATATTAAACCTTTAAACGTAAAACTATATATACAGTGCCATGAGAAAGTATTTGCCCCCTTTCTAATTTTCTCTACTTTTGCATATTTTTGATACTGACTGTTATCAGATCTTCAACCAAAACCTAATATTATATATAGGGAACTTGAGTGAACAAGCTTACAGTATTTCCTTTATTTCATAAACTTTTTTATGTTTTTATTTTATTTAAACTTAATTTTACTAGGCAAGTCAGTTAAAAACAAATTCTGCTACTACTTATTAAAAAGTAATAAGTAGTAGCAAAGTTGCTAATTACGTAAAATTGTCATTGATGAACCCCCCAACCAACCACCGTCCTTTCGTTTTTGCTTTAAGTAACCTTCTGTCTTATGTACCCATACCAAACGTAACATATCATACTAATTTGAGAGTCTAGGATTTACATTTACTATGTTACGTCTAGTCTATGTTACCAGGCTGTGCATGGCGAGAACAATTTCAATACGCAGGCGCAGCATAGCAYTCTGACGTATGGAAGCAATGAACATTTCGCATTTTCTCCCTCCAGATGGAAGAAACATAACAGATCGAAAAGGCAGCGGGACTGGTTGGAAAGACTGATGTGAAAGGAGAAGATTTCTAGAAGGACAAGAAGATAAACGCACTCTTGGAACAAACAACCAATGGAAGAGGTGAAAATAAGCTGTTCGAAAGCCCTTGCAATGATCCGTTTTGCAAACGTTTATTCGCTGTGAAAAGGGACATTCTGGAAACTATGAATCAAGGATAGCAGTACAGTCACATTTAACAGCTGCATGGCTGTCCAAAGCGCAAACATGAAAGGATGACATGGAAATCAGAACATCCGACTGAAAGACCACTGCTTTCTCACGCTCATATAGATGGAGAGACAGTGCTTGTGAACGATGTATGCTGGAGGAGAGATGAACATTAGGTAGCGTCGGTAAATATCCAAGGAAACTGGAAAGTGGACAGTAAAGAATAGCTGGTGGGGAGCTGTCAAAAGGATGGATTTTAGCGTACTACGGAATCTCATCAGTAGATACGTAAGTAGCGGATCGATAAACGCCAGTATGTTTGCGTTGCATTCCAGTAACATTATCTGAAACTGGCATTCTGTTAAATATTAGTTACAATGTAACAATGTTGACTTGTAGAAACAGGGACGTACGTGGGTTTTGTCGGCGGTTTGTTAATGTTTGATGACAAACATGTGATCAAAGGTTTGTCACAGCTAAACGGCAGTCCAGGCTCCGGTAACCGTAACATGTCATCCGGTAACCGTTTTCGAGCTGAATGTCGAATGTGCCAGAAAGGTCCAGACGGATGCATTGGAAGAGTGTGTGGAATATGAATACAGATAAACTTGGCTGGTTCGTTTATTGTGCTTTTGAAGAACATGCTTTATAGGTTCTTGTTCTTTCATTCCCAGAGGCCAGCAACAACACATCTAACTGTCTAATCAAACGGCACATTATTTTCAATCAGGTGTGTTGGTGCAGGGCAAGAAAGAAACGCTGCAAGTCATTACACACACACACACACACACACACACACACACACACACACACACACACACAGTGAACATGGTATGGTAAAGAGGGTAAAAGTATTTCTAATGGCTTATGATTGACAGTTATTAGTAAGTGTTACCAAAGAGACCAACTAAAAGGGCGAGAGAAAAAGATAGATACCGAAATAAAGAGGCCAACTGAATGCATTCAACTGAAATGCGTCTTCAGCATTTAACCCACCACTTCTGAATCAGAGAGGTGGGGGAGGCTGCCTTAATCCACATCCACTTCATCGGTGCACGGGGAACAATGGGGGTAACTGCCTTTCTAGAGAGAGAGATTACTTGACACATTAGAAGGAATTTAACGAAAAACAGAGCAAACTGGAATGCTATTTGGCCCTAAACAGAGAGTACACAGTGGCAGAATACCTGAATTTTGTGAATGACCCAAAATGAATGAAAGCTATGTACAGACTCAGTGAGCATAGCCTTGCTATTGAGAGAGGCCACTGTAGGCAGACATGGCTCTCAAAAGAAAACCGGCTATGTGCACACTGCCCACAAAATGAGGTGGAAATTGAGCTGCACTTCCTAACCTCCTGCCCAATTTATGACCATATTAGAGACACATATTTCCCTCAGATTACACAGATCCACAAAGAATTCTAAAACAAATCCAATTTTGATAAACTCCTATATCTACTGGGTGAAATACCACAGTGTGCAATCACATCAGCAAGATTTGTGACCTGTTGCCACAAGAAAAAGCCAACCAGTGAAGAACAAACACCATTGTTAATACAACCCATATGTGACCGACCGGCTCAATTCGGTCTTATGTAGCAAAATTTGAAAGTGTGTTTTTTACATTGGATAAAAGTAGAGACTCAGGGCTACAAAATAGTGCATCATACACTACAGTTGAGGAACAATGACAAAGTAATTTTGCTTTGAAAGTTAATAAACTTGTAAACTCACTTTTGAGAAAATGGCCATAGAATGTTTTGGTACTACTACTGGAGAGCCCTTCTTTGTCTACACCYATTCAGCATCGTTCACACCCTCTTAATTAAGCTTTAGCCCCACCCATCTCCTTAAGAGTTGATCCGAGAGTTCTGTCCTAACAGCTTGTGTGCTTGACACAAATGACAGAACAGCTCACTGAACATTACTCCCACTAGCAGAACTGGTTAGGCTGTTATGTTATCCAGAGCTTTGGTGACTTCAACTGTGCTGTCAGATTGTCCGATCGTAAATTCAAAACGTGTCACTCTCGGACTGTTCAGAGCGCATACCGGACTCTCTGGCCGATGAGTAGGGTTGTTTCGAACGTTCTGACCTCACAACGGCAGTCAAGCACCCAAGCTAACTGGCTAACGTTGGCAAGCTTGCTAGCTACTTTCAGACACATAATGAGAGAACACCCCACTCTGACCATTTTACTCACCCTAGCAGAGCTGGTTAGGCTGTTTTCATGTTATACAGAGCGTTGGTGACTGAAACTTTGCTGCTGGCAACAATTGAATTACACTTTNACCCATCTCCTTAAGAGTTGATCCGAGAGTTCTGTCCTAACAGCTTGTGTGCTTGACACAAATGACAGAACAGCTCACTGAACATTACTCCCACTAGCAGAACTGGTTAGGCTGTTATGTTATCCAGAGCTTTGGTGACTTCAACTGTGCTGTCAGATTGTCCGATCGTAAATTCAAAACGTGTCACTCTCGGACTGTTCAGAGCGCATACCGGACTCTCTGGCCGATGAGTAGGGTTGTTTCGAACGTTCTGACCTCACAACGGCAGTCAAGCACCCAAGCTAACTGGCTAACGTTGGCAAGCTTGCTAGCTACTTTCAGACACATAATGAGAGAACACCCCACTCTGACCATTTTACTCACCCTAGCAGAGCTGGTTAGGCTGTTTTCATGTTATACAGAGCGTTGGTGACTGAAACTTTGCTGCTGGCAACAATTGAATTACACTTTKTTGCCGACGTTTACTGACACCAGCCATATTCAACAGTTGTTCAGCGTTCATAAATTCATCAGTTATTCTGAGCTCTGGCACACTCAGACGAGAGTGCTCTGAAATCTGAGTAGATGGCCAGATTGAATTTACGAGCGCACCCGAAATGGTTACTTGCATAGTGGAGTCTTTTGTTAAGACTTGTAGCTAGCTAGCTAGGTAAACAATGAACCATAATCCCAACTCATGATGTTACTACCCTTCATGAATCTGCAGGTAGCTAACCAACCAGGTTCAATGTTAGCTAGCTAACATTGGACTATAGCTAGCAAAGTAAATGTCTCTTTCTGTCAAAATTAGAAACGTGTAATATCTGAAAATGTAGCTAGCAGGACTATCTTACCCGTATACATAATTCATGGATGGATGCGTCTTCAGTCGGATGCCATGGTTGCCCTTAGTTCGAAGATGTAATCCAGAGACAGGTGTTTTCTCCATCTCCTTAGTTATCATACTCGAATTCCACTGATTTCAAAACTCGGTCCTCCAGAACGTGGAGAGCAACACATATGCAAAAAATCCCTAAAATCCATCCTTTTTCCCCACCAGCTATTCTTTACTGTCCACTTTCCAGTTTCCTTTGATATTTACCGACGCTACCTAATGTGCCTTGTGACCAGGATATAAAAGGCCTAACGGCAGAGACAATAAGAAGACACAGAATAAATTCAACACACCTTTGTTAAATCACAAAATAAGATAGCAACCTCTGTCCACTGAAGTCTACAAAGCATATTGCATGTACAGTAACAGACAGTTACATGACCTACAGCATGGTCAAGCAAGTTAATATTTTCGGACCACTAAACAACTATCRATTTAGAACCACAGAGAGTTACCACAAGTTACAAAGAAAACAGGAGCTGCCTCCACTATTCCAGCACCATTTCAACATCATCATACCAACTCTGCTTAGCCTAATACAGTGACAACTAAAAGACACCAAAAACAATTTAGTTCAATCAACGTAAGCTAAGTATGTGGCTGTCCATGGTTGTGATTTCTGTGTGTGTGTGCGCACGCGTTTGTGTCATACAGTACACACTTTTATTTTTGTTGCCTTAGGCTACCTGGCTAAAATGCTTGCTAGTCTAACTTCCATTCATGGGCGACGTTAGCTAGTTAACATTAGCCTTCTACATCTAGCTACATATTGAACTTCCATCCTCTCAGGCCAGGGGCACAACAATGTATGAATTAATGGTTGGATCAGAAACGCTGTTATAATCATTGGCCATTACAGAGAATTTAAGTGAAACCACAAGTCCAAATCCCTAACTCAATCCATGTCTAATATAGGAAAGGGACAATTTTGGCTAGCTGGCCACCGGAGGACAACAACACAACAAGATGCAACAATTCAAGTTTTTCTGTCAATGACGTATGTTCTCAATGAGTTTGATAGGAGTCACTCCAAATCCAAGCTGGCTTCCCTTGACACTTATTTTTTGGTGCATCAGGACCATTCACAGTTAGGCTCGCTCAGTTTAGTTCAACGCTGATTGGCCCATTTAAAAAAAAAAACTTTTTATTAAGGGAGGCCAAATGCTCGCTGGCTTCCCTTACCTTCAATGCTACCGGCGGGAACAATGTCATGCTCGTTTGGACCAGACGGCATCAGATATATGGCGTACAAGTAGAGAGACAGAGGGGCGCTCTTTCGCTCGCTTGGATGTTTTCTCCTGTGAGATACATTCAGCCTCTTGCGAATTTAAGGAAAATGATAAAACACAGAGACGAAAGTTAAATAATTGTATTTTTTATATTTTTCTTGGTCAATTTTTTTGGGGGGAAACCTGGCTTCCCTTAGCATCCATGAAAACACGCCACTGATGCACATTTTTTTTTTTTTTACATGCTGGCACCCTAACTCTGTCCTGTGAATACCTGAGATAACATGAGGTATGAGTGAAAATTCTCTGCGTGTGTGTACGTTCATGCACCTCTCCCTCCAGACTACTAAAGAAGGAAAACAGTAAGAGAATGTATTGCTAATTATGTCTATTTCCAGAACAGCCGTCTCAACTATAGCGTCTTCTTGTTCTTTTCTGTTAAACGACCCCCTACGGTTCCAACCTTATATAACTGGTTTAGGGTTTCAACTGAGCCGGTGGTGGGAATGGATGCTTGACGGTGATGGGAATGGATGCTTGACGGTGGTGGGAATGGATGCTTGACGGTGATGGGAATGGATGCTTGACGGTGATGGGAATGGATGCTTGACGGTG